>NW_006160230.1:2222764-2231650 GCF_000334495.1 Tupaia belangeri chinensis
TGCCATTTTGAAAAAAAACACTCCCATTAAAAAAAAAAAAAAAAAAAAAAAAAAAAAAAAAAGATAGTAATTCTCTGTCAGTGAAGACTGCTACTGCTGCTCCTGATTCTTGCAGAGGCTGCTTGAAAACTCATCTACATTGTCACAACGATTGCAGTAATTTCTCCCATAATAATACAAAAAAACTTGCTTCAAGGTGACTGCTTCTAGGCACAGAGGCACCTGGCACAATTCTCAGGGTTGGCTCTCACCAGACACACTTTATGTGTGAATCCATCAGTTGGACAACATTATTAATCATACTAAGGCTATCTGTTCCCTCTACGTAGACCCAGCAAAACAGTTTATGTTGAGATCTTAAGTACATATTTCTCAAACAACTGGCATAAAACAGAGAAAAAGACATCAAAATAATTCCAGGACAACTTAATAAATAACCAGTCTCTGTGGAAGTCACAGCTCAGAAATAGCTTAGTTCTAGCAACATATGATTATGCTATTAGACTTGGTGCTACAGATGGTATGTTTCCTTGTGACACATTATGAGCAAATAAAGACGTACTAATAACATCCGAGCAATAGCAACAAAAAAAGAGAGAGACATCCCAAACCACAGGAAGTAGGCTAGAGCTTAGTTTGCGAAACTGTGAACCATTTCATATAATGCAAAATAACTCCTGTGACCATCATCACTTACAGTTCCTAGTTCCAAGCAGCTCATTATTTTACACTCTGGTTACCTAGCACAAAAAGTCTCTATGTTTTCCTAGACTATTCTGATAGGCAGAATTTTAAGACAGTGGCCCAAGATTCTGGGCCACCAAACTACTCATACCTTCTCTCAGCTTTTCAATTAAACTCAAATATGCAATACTGACTTGAAGAGATGTTTCAGGTGTAATTAAGGTCACGGATCAGTCTTAAAATAGGGAGACTAACCTGAATGCGCCTGATCTAATGAGGTGAGATCTTTAAAAGCAGAGTTTTTCTAACTGTTCAGAGTAGAGGAGATAAGAGCGATAGGCTCTGGCTGGCCTGGAAGAGAGCAAATGTCCACATGTGAACTGCCTGTTTGCCTTGCAGTGAGTGAGTCAAGAAACAGCAGGCCTCTTCTAGGAGCTGAGAATGACCCCTAGACAAAAACTGGTAGGTAGACAGAGATCTCAGTCCTATAATCACAGGAAAATGAGCTTTTTCAACAACCAGCAAGCTTGGAAGAAGCTCCTGAGTCCCATATGAAAAGCACAGCCCTAGCTGACACCTTGATTTCAGCCTGTGAGAGCCTGTGCATACTGCAGGCCTGTTCTGTCCGGACTTCTAACTTCCAGGAATGTTAGATCACACCTCTGGGTTCTTGTAAGCCGATGAATTTATGAAAATGTGTTATCAGCAAAGTAGAAACTAATACAACCATTTTCTCCCAATACACCTATCAGCCATCTTTTCATTTTTTATGTTAAGTATAAAAGGTATTACTTACTAGTAACAGTCGTCTTCTTCAAACTGTCGAAAATTCCCTAATGCAGAGTGTTTTTGTATTTCTCTTAGTGGCAGATCCATGAAGCCTGTATTAATGCTTCACTAAAGTTTAGAACTCATTGGAGTGTAACTCCAGAGATTGAAAAGAGTCAAAGGTGAACTCCACAACATGAGGAGCAGTGTAAAGAAACTGAGCACACATTTGTTGACTAGGAACATTAACGTGAATGAGTTATCTCTGAGAGACAAGGCAGACACACACACACACAAAAGATAAGTAAATACATTGTCGTACAGAATCTGTTTCCTTAAAGTACTAACTATAGGATTTGTTTGGACCAAAGAGTAGAGACAATTAATTAGATTTTTCTAAGGCTTTGAGCCTATTTGTGTGTTGAAGAGGCAATACATGGTGAAGCAGAGAGGCTGGAATCCAGTCAGTCTCTAGGACTGATGGAAGGAGGGTGCCCATGTCCTCCTACAGTACAGTGTGGAGCTTTCTCTGGGCACCAGATAATCGCCTTGGAGGCACTGTGAGTGAAGCCATGCAGCTGGTCCTTGTCTCTACTGTACTGATCGTGTAATTTGTGCAGTTAAGTCTTCCTGTTTTTGCTGAATCCTCACCCTTTTACTACCATCTGTCAAGGCTGCTTTGTATTTCTGTCTCATCTTTATGCTTCACAGCATGCTGTCACACAAAAAAATTCCAAATACATTGTACTTGATCACGAACTTGGTGATTAAAATGAAAATAATTTCCACAGTTTGAAGCATACATATCTTCTCTGTTAAAATGAGGTGTGTGTCAAGAAAAGCTCTGTTTTGTGGTTGATTGCCTACACAGGTGCTGGCTGAATGCTTGAGAATTTGTAGAGCGAATTCTACTACAGTCCTTTGTCATCGGCGTCTGCCAGCAAGGTTAAGAGTAACATCTCTCTGGATAGTAATCTGTTGGCGTTCACCCTCAGGGTTTGGTCCTGTGAAGGAAAGAGTTAGAGAAAGGAGGAAGACGCAGAAGCAGAGATGCAGGCGAGCACAGACAAGCTGTGCTTCTCAGCCGTGCTGAGCGTCCTTATTTATACATTTTATCAGGCACAGTGAACTGTTTGCAAGCTTTCAAGGATGCAGTTGAAGTTTTACAGTTAGAGATAAAGACTTTAGTGTAGACGTTTTTTGATCTTGTTACCATCATGTGGGATCCTATTATGCATCATAGGTCAAGCCAGTTTACTTATGCTGTTCCTCTGTAATTCCTGCGAAGACTGTCTGAGTATGCATCAAAGAGGATAATATGTGAGCCGTAAACATTATATAGAACAGGCATGACCTAGCCAGGGTCAGGATGTTTCCAGTGTTCCACAAATGTTTCCACAGAACCCCTGGCATCTAAGGCATGTGTCAACCGGTTTCAGTGAGTAATTAGTGAGGCATACTGATAACTGCCTCCTATACCTAGGCTGCATACCCTTACACTTTGTGGCCTGTACCAAGAGGGCATTAGGGAAGTTCTGAGAAATGGGCTAATTAAATTAGCTCATAATGGGAAAAGAAAGATGCCTTACAAGCCTAAAGACACAATGTACCATTGTCCACATGCAGGCTTTGCATCTGAAAATAGAGGTGGCCAGCAAATGACACAGAAAGACAGCAAATGACAGATCTGCCCAGGAACTAGACCCCAATCTTTCCTATGGCTTCCAGCATTGCAGAGCATTGTGCTACTGTCCCACTGCTGTGGCCAGGCCTTGTTGATTCTTTTGGCCTTTACCCCATATGACTAAATAACTTCTGATATTACTACTTAGAATTTTTCAGTTTTTGGATTTCCTATTGGGTTCCCAACTAGAAAGATAAGGATTTACATATCTTTTATTGCCTCACTCTGTTCTACCTCTTGTCTGATAAAATGTTTATTTTAATTTAATTATATCAATATTAGCATTTACATTAACATGACTACTAACTTATGAGCATGTTGGGGCAATTCACACATTGTGTCACCTACCATATTAGAATATTTTCCTTTTTCTCTGCAAGTTTTTGTTTCCACTGGCATTATCTAGCTTATTCATTTGCTAGTTTTTTCTATATAATTATCATTAAGTTGACCCCAAACTCTCTGCCATTGTTTAAAGCACATCTCAAGATGAGAAGTAATTGTTACAATATCAAAAGTATGAGAATTTCCACAATTTTACATGTTTGTCAACAGTTGGTGTTGTCATTTTAAAATTTTAGACATTCTGGGAGATTTTACCTGTAGATCTTATTGTGGCTTGAATTTGCACTTTTGGGTGATTAATAAAATTGTACACCTTTCTATTTTTTTATTAGACATAAAGCTATTTTCTTTTGTAATACATCATCCCATTCTTTGCCTATTTTTTTTTACCTGGGTTGTCTATATTGTTTCTTAATGATTTATCAAAATTATCTTTTTAGAGTTTATTTATTGATTTCTTGAGAGAGAGAAAGGCACCCTCACCTCGATCCTATGCCACAATTCTCCCCCCACCCCCAGCATTCCAGGCAGTCAGGATTATGGGTATGAGCATGCATGCCTAGTGTATACAGTTCAGCTTGGGAACTGAACCCCAATCTCCCCAATCTCTTCAATATTACAGAAGAGTATGTTACTGTTGGCTATCATGGCTCTCTAAAAATTCTTTATTGTAGATACAATCCTTTAGGTCATATGTATTTTAAGTCTCTTCTACTTTCTGTGTCTTTTCACTCTTAATGGTATTTTATGAACAGAAGTTTCTAATTTTAATGTAGATATATTTATTTATCCTTCTTAGGACTGGCCACAAAATTCACAAGGCTCAGCACAAAAGGAAAATGTAGAGTCCTCTGTTCAAAATTAGTGAGAATTTCAAAATGAGGTCACAGAACATCAAGTCAAGCATGAAGCCCTTTTGCACTCTGGGACCAGTGAAGGTATGTAAGTTAAATAAGTACATGAATCACATACCAATGAAGTCAGTCTGCCTTTACTTTTTGTCTACTGTTTCCTGAAACCCCGTTTAGCTGTCTTTTGGTACTTCTAAAGGTCATAGGGATATTTTCTTACATCATTATCTAGGAACTTTATTGTTCTGCTTTTTATATTCATACTTAAAATATACCTGGAATTTTTTTGAATGAAGATAAGGATCAAGATAAAAATTTTTCCAGTATGGATATCCAGTTGATGCAGAACTATTTAACAGAAATGCCTAATGCCTTTTTTCTTTCTCCATCAGCCTTCAGTTCCACATTGATCATAAATCAAGTACATATATTTATAGGTCTACTTCTGTATTCTATTCATTGCATTGATTTATTATGTTTTGTACCATTATCATGCTGCCTCAATTACTGAAATTTGTTCTCCTTTCTCAAGATTATCCAGGGTATTATATTTTTCTTTGAGTTTCTAGTTTCTACAAATTTTAGAATCTACAAGTCAACTACCACTAAAAGGAATGTGCTGAGATGAGGTTGCATGGAGTTATAGATTAATTTTAAAGAAATTAAACTTTCATAATATTGTCTTCTAATCCATGAATGTGACATAGTCCTCCATTTATTGTGACTTTTTTAATGTGTGCATGCATGAGAGAGAGAGAGAGTGCAAGAGATAGCGAGAGAGAGAAATGAGCACCTATGCAGAGTCTGGTCATGCCACAATCCCCTTCATCTAATTCTGTAACCCAGAAGATCTTGGGCATTTATGTGTATGCTCAAAAGTACTGGGCAGACTGAGCCAGGGATTCAAACTGCAGTTGCGGGAACCAGCAGTTAGCGTAATGGCTATGTCGCTGGACTCCAACGTAGTCGACCGTGGTTCGCGTCCCGGACCCGGTGGCTTAAAACTCACGTCGGGTGCGTGTGCGTGCGTGCCCAAGATCCCGAGAGGAGAATGGAGGAGAAGGGATTGCGGCGTGACCATCCCCCCTGGCGGGTGATTTCTCGCTTTCTGTCTCTCTGTCTCTCTCTGTCTGTCTGGCAAGCGCACGCGCCCGATAGCGAAAGAAAAAAAAAAACAAGACTGCAGTTGCCATGTGGGATCTAGCTTCTCTTGAGTAGAACATTATCACTGTACTATAGAGCTGGCCCTGAGTTTCTGTAATTTCTCAATTATGTTTTATAGTTTACTTTGTAGAAGTTTTATTTAGAGGTATTTATGGGATTTTATTTTTTCGCATTTGTTATTTTTAAAAATTTTAATGTTTAGTTGGTTGTTCCTCTTGTACAGAAATACAATAGCTTTTTTAAAAAAATTTATTTATTCATTTATTTATTTTTAATTTGACCAAAGAGAGACACACAGAAAGAGAGAGAAGGAAAGTAAGAAAGGAAGCCACCAAGTCTGGGACTCAAACCATGGTCAGCCATGTGGGAGTATCCAGCTCCTTAACCACCACACCACTTGCTGGTCCCACAATTGCTTTTATATATGGATCGTTTAACTTGCAAACTTGCTATATTTCTTTATTAATTCTAATAATTTATAGCAAATTTATATGGGTTTTCTATATACACAAACATTTCATCTATGAATAAAAATAGTTTTATTTTTATTTTTTAAGTATATATATATTTTTTGCCCTTATTTACTGACTAGGACCTCAAGTGCAATGTTGACTAGTGAGCATTTGCATCTCATTCCTGATCTCACCATTAGTTTGCTGTAAGATTTTTATAGATAACCTTTAACAAATTAAGAAAGTTGACCCAGCTGCAGTGACACAGAGATAGTGCCAACACTTGAGAGTTTTTCGGTTCTGGGCCAACCTGAACATTAGTGATGTAGTTAGTTGCATGTGCCTGTACTCCCAGCTAGTTAGAGGGTAGAACAGAAGGATTGCAACACTCCAAAATCCTGTTGAAATTATCTACCTCTGTCTCTCTTCCTTCTTTCCTTCTCTCTCATTCTCTCTCACAAAAAAGAAAAAAGAGAAATAAAATTTTTCTTATTTTTAACTAATTGTATTTTATTATGAATAAGTTATATATCTTAACTAGGGTAGTTAGGCATATATTGAAATAATCATGTGATCTTTTTCTCCTCTCTTCTGTTAGTGTTGAATTGTATTGATTTCAAAGACCAACATTAAACTAGCTGTATAGTAATATGACCCTCTCACTTTCTCTTATGAATGCTATTTCCCTTTCTACAGAGACTGTTTCTACTTAAACCTACACTTCACATAAAAATTTAAGCTTTATTTGTCTTGTCTAAGCTAATTTTTCTAGAGGACCTGAGAATTCTCTTCACTGTTCTTGAATGTTCATGTTTGTAAGTATTCTTTATTTTGCATTTTCATAGTGTTGAAACGATATTGAATTAAAGACATATGAATGAATGGGGAAATGATTCTGTTACTGAGTGACTTTGTCTATAGGATATGGTAAATACCATAAACTAAGTCACATACTTTTAATTATTCTATACTGCAAAAAAATGAATAGAATATGACTTTTTATTTATTTATTTAATGAGAGAGAGGGGAAGGAAAAGGGAGAGAGGGAAAGAGATGTGGGGAGAGAAAGAGACAGCACCCTAAACAGGGTTCCAATGCCACAGTCCACCCCCCACCTTTAGCTAGCCCTAGATCATAAACATACACATGCCTGATGTACTCAGGTAGGTCTTCAGACTTGAACCAGGAATCTTCCTATGTGGGATTGCTTCACAGAGTTTTGCATTTTACCATTGTGCCACCATCCAGCTTGGGCTTTTTTCTCTTGTGTAAAATTGGGCACTAATATCTATGTTATGATTTCACTATACCATCCAGAAAACATTCCATTCAGTTGCAACCATTTCATAATGAAAGGTAATATTTAGGAGTACTTACCATGTGCCGGATATTGTTCTATGTGCTTTAATCCATTAACTCCTTGATCTTCAAAGAGATGCTATTAAATATGTGTTATTATTAAAGCAACTTTATGAAGTGGGAAACAGAGGCTTACAGAGATTAATTTGCCCAACATTGCAGAGTTTGTCAGACTCAATACCAGGAAATCTGTCTTCAGTGTTCACATTTTTAGTCTTTGGATGACAAAATTGACCATAGAGATATTTGAATGAATGAATGAATGAATAGTAATATTGGATGAATGTTAATATGTTTTGAACTATGAAAGTTAATCAATTTAATAAATTTATGTTATATGAAGTGCTCATTGCATGGTTGTTAATTGCAATTCACCCATATTTCATGAACACGGTGTTTTGACTTCAAAATGAGAAGCACCATTGAAAAAATGAGAGGAAAAATTATCAGAATTTAAAATACTTGATTGGCAAGATTTGTCTCATAGCATTGGAACAATGAAAAAAAAAGAGTATTAGTAGAATTACAGCTGTATTTCAGATAGAATATTAAGAGAAAAATATTTTATTATGACTATTTTATTTTTTGCTACACATTTCATCTTTACTGCTACCATTTTCCTTACTAAAGACATTTATTTCAAAGCCGACTTTCTCTTGCAAGAGCACAAATGTGAACAGCTGATTTCAAAAGTCATAAGGCCATGTGTTATTTCTGGAAAATTAGGGGCATTACCTTTCACACTGTGATTAATTGCCATTTCATAATTAGGGAACTATAATCAAAATTTGGAATGAGAAAGGACAAGATCAGATTAATGATAGAGCACAGGCTGAAACAAAAGTCCTTAAAATTAAATTATTTGGGGCAATAGAATTATAAGAATAATTTTTCTAAGCTTTCTGGACATATCCATAAAGAATAATGCAGTTTAAATGCCTTCAAATAGAGAACAGATATTATTTTATAATTAAAGTCAGGAAACTAATAACATATTTCTTATATTCAATTTTGAAAACATGCAACCAACAAAGAAGAAAGAAAAACAATTTTAATTCCTAATTTCATTGCTAACCACAAACACCTCCTCCACTGGTGCCTTTTCTACCCTCCTGCCTAACAGAATGCTTCCAACAAGCATTTATCGTTTCTTCAGTGAGAAAAGCAAAGGTTTATGGGTGACTCCAATTTGTAGCATTTTCTCCATCCATTCTATCCCCTTCATCACTTTGTCTGCAGCACAAAGGGGGAGTCAACAAATTTTGTGTGAACAAGACATCTGAACTGACATATACAGACTTTGAGGCAGGAAAGTGTCTGGCTCATGTAATTGCTAAGAATTTTCTTTAAATAAGTGCAAAAGACAATGTAAATATTTTCATCACTTGTTATCTGGGTCTCTTTAGCAAACTACCCAACCCCACTGAGTTTGTAGTTTCATCATCTATTAAAAAGAAGATTCAGCTACTTTTTTTTTTTTCTGGTCTGAAAACAGCCACTGTTTATTTACTGACCAGATTACAAAAAAAATCATAGTGGATACATTAGTTCATCCTTCTAATAAGTCTGTTGATCTGGT
>NW_006160230.1:2233556-2321123 GCF_000334495.1 Tupaia belangeri chinensis
GCCATAACCACGTTTGTAGATCAGTTCATTTACTGACTTCAGGTTTGGTACCCCCATGCAATATATGGTTCCACAATTCTCAGCATGTTAATTGAGGCCTTGTTGAGTTTAACAAAGGTGCCATTGAAGATCTGGCGAAGACGAAGAAGCCGCAACACCTTTCAAACCTTTGGGCTCACTCCATTGATACCTCTGATCCTGATGACAAATGCCAATTTGGGTTCTGCAGGTACATAGAAGTTGCCAGTTTTTCTTGCCATCCTGGCCATGAGAATCTCAGTTCTGTACATCTGTCTGTATTCCTTATGACAGTGCTTAGCTTTTTCATAGATAAGCTTCCTCCTTGCCTTTCGAAGCATCTTTTGAGCAAACTTCTTTCTCAGGTGCTTGATCTTCAACTCCGCAAAATTCCTTCACTTTTTCTTAAGGGTTTCTGGCACAGCAGGAACCTTTTTCTTGGTGGCTTCCGTGGCAGCAGGAGCCTTTTTCTTGGTTTCTGCACAGCAGGAACCTTCTTTTTCTTCTCTTGAATGCCCTCCATGGTTCCAACCGGAAAAGAGGCCTGCTTTTCTTATCTACATGGTTTTGCAGAGCTCAAACGATGTGCATGTATAGGTGTGTGCATAATATATTAAAGCACATAAATAATATATATTATGTATCAAAGTATTTTGAGGCCAGTTATGGTGGTATAGCAGTAACTCAATGTTCTGCCATGCCAAAGTCAAATGAAATGATCCCAGTGTGAATCCTAAGGTCTCTCTGTGCATGCTAGGAATGTGCATGTATCTGTAATTTTGAACAATTAAGATTGCAGGTGGAGGGACCAGCAGTTAGCGTAATGGCTATATCTCTGGATTCCCATGTAGTCGACCATGGTTCAAGTCCCGGACCCGGTGACTCAAACTCACGCCGGGCGTGTGTGAGTGCATGCCCAAGATCTCAAGAGGAGAATGGAGGAGAAGGGACTGCAGCATGGCCATCCCCCTGGGGGGATGATTTCTTGCTTTCTGTCTCTCTGTCTCTCTGTCTTTCTGGCGAGCACATGCACCCTATAGCATAAAACTCTCCAAAAAAAGGAAATAAAAAAGAGAGTGCAGGCGGAAGGTGGATTGTGACATGAAGATGATCCTGTTGGGAGACGTATCTCTATCTCTCTCTATTACCCTCACTTGTGGAAAAAATAAACACATTGTTTTGAAAAAAGAGGAAAGTATTATATGGATTGTGGTCATTATAAATAGGAAAGTAGACCTTTTAAAGTTTGAAAAGAGAAGTCTGTAAATTCTTCTTTAAACTGCCATTATAATAACATATGGAAAAATTACTTGGCTCTTCTTCTTTCTCATTTACATGAAGAAATAATAATAATGACACTCATGATTTAATAAGGTCTTAGCAGTACAAAATGTTTTATATGCATTGCCTCATTTGATGCCCAGAACAACTCCAAGAGGTAAGTAATTCAGGGCCAGGGGGAGGGTGAGGCCAGTGAGGCACTCACTTCAGGTGTAAAAATAAGGGAGCACCAAAACAATCAGGTATCAAATAAATGATATTTTAATGCACTATTTAAAACAAAATCAAAAATAACATGTGTAAAAATAAGGGAGCACCAAAACAATCAGTTATCAAATAAATAATATTTTAATGCACTATTTAAAAAAAATCAAATAGACCCATGATAAACAAAATAGTAACACTCTTAAATAAAGGCAAGGCAGTTATCTTCTGCAACCTTGAATAAATTACAGTCATATGATACATAACAATATTTGGATTAATGAAGGGCCGCATAAGCAACAGTGGCTTGTAAGATTATTAATGCAGTTGAAGATTCCTATCACCGAGTGACATCTTAGACATGGTATCGGCATATCCCAATGCATTACTTCTCCATGGGTGGCAATACTGGTGGAAACAAACCTACTGCACTCCCTGTCATATGAAAGAATAGCGTATACGATTTTTGTACGTTGCACAATACTTGATAATGATAATAAATGACTAAATTATGGGTCTCTGTATTTACTATACCATATTTTATCATTGTTTTAGATTATTCTTTTACTATATATATAAAAAGTGCCCTGTAAAATAGTATGCCATGTTATGCCCGTGGCAGCCTCATACATTTTATGTTTAGCACATCTCTTGATTGTATTCTTTTCTCTTGTGCTTTATTTAATCTCATATTCTTTTGTTCATCATGGCCTTTCCACTGGGACAAGCTGTGGAGATGGAAGACAGTGAGACTGATGATTCTGGCCCTGTGATGGCCTAAGCAAAAGGGTCTACTCTGTGTCATTTTTAACAAAATATTTAAAATGTTTTAAAAATTAAAAATAGAAAAAATATAGAATAAGGATGCACAGAAAGAAAATGCTTTGTATAGCTATACATACGTGTACAGTGTTTATAAAGTCTAGAGTAGTGTACAGTAGGGTCCTTGGCCTTCACATTCACTCTCTACTCATTCACTGACTCAACAAGAGCAACTTCCAGTTCTGCAAGCTCCATTTATGGTTAAGTGTCCTACACAGGTGTACCACTCAGAGTTTAAGTGGCTTACACGAGGTTACAAGCCAGTCTCAGTTTGGCCTCAGAGAGTTTTACTCCAGGACCCTTTATCAATCTACGACATTGCTCATGAATATGCTATGAAACTATATGCCCATAAAGTACTCTGAGTGTTCATGTGTGTGCACCTCTTTGATAGATGAGTGAGTTGTACAATGAGAGGCTTTAAAATCACTCAAACTTCTACCAAATATAACGTATTGACCCAAAATGGAAAGAAACCTGTTGATTTTAATATATATGCTAATGTTTCTGACTGGACTGATATTCATGTGTATTTATGATGGGAAAATTCATTTGGTGTGCTGTAATGATACACAGTGATTAAATGTTAAAAAGAAGAAGAAGAAGAAGAAGTGACCTAGATGAGCTTTACCAGAGGCTAAGGAGCACAAAAGGAAACAAGAAATACCCCACAGGCTGACTGTGTGATTATAAAACCAGGTTGTTCTTCACTTCACTAAAACGAGTAAAGCAGATTATATAACCAAATAGTAATAGACTTCAGTTTTGCTTTGTCTAATTCGTTCATTTGAATTTCAGCTATTTTTTTTAATATACATGAAGCTACAAGGGAGTCTTTAAAAAGTCCATGGAAAATGGGCAGTATAAAAAAAGTATCCATGCATTTCAATTTTTTTTGCATCAAAACAAAATTTGTGCTTTATTTCAATTTTTCCATAAATTTTTGAAGTCCCCCTGAATTTGTTATCAAGATAGGTGAGAAAAAAACACATGTGTGCTTGTACAGCTGAATCCACAATATGCAATTTGTAGTACAGAAATATTGCACTGTATTTTTTTATAGAGGTTATGACTTTAATTATAATTCTTGGTAAAGCAAGCAAGATTATTTATACAGATTTCTGGGATGGCCACAGTCACGCTTTCTAAGAATAATTCTTAGTTGTTTAAACTTGTGACTCTGTGCTATCTATCTTGACTGAATCTGTGTACTGTCTGTTGATGTTTCTCTAATCCAGATTTTGGAAGACAGTTTAAAAACTGGAAAGCTAATTTGAAAATTATACAAAAAAGTGGGAAAACATCTCCTATCCCATGTTCCTGGATTGGAAAAATTAATTCTATCCAAATTAATTTATAAATTTAATGCAATCCCAATCAAACTACCAGAGATATTCTTCACAGAAATAGAAAAAAAATGATCATAAAATTTGTCTGGAAAAAAAAAATTTGTCTGGAATCACCAAAGCAATACTGAACAAAAGTAATAAAGTAAGAGGCATCTCACTCCCTGACCCCAAAATATTTTACAAAGCTGTGGTCATCAAAATAGCATGTTACTTAAACAAAATCAAATATGTAGACCAATGGAACAGAATAGAGAACCGAGAAACAAACCCCAAAACATACAGCCAATTGATTTTTGATGAAGGGCATAAGTTAATTCAATGGAAAAAACAACAAATTGTGCTGACAAAACTGTATATCCACCTGCAGTAAAATAAAATTAGATCCCTGTTTCTCACCATTAACAAAAATCAACTCAAAATAAGCCAAAGATCTAAACATAAAATCTCACACTATAAAACGACAGGTGGAAAGCACAAGGAAAACTCTTGGAGACATCAAAGTTAGCAAAGAGTCTTTAAATAAGATCACTTAAGCACAGGGGAATAATCCCAGAAATAGACAAGTGGGATTATATCAGGTTAAAAAGCTTCTGCACAGCAAAATAAACGATAACAAGAGTGAGGAGATAACCCTTAGAGTAAAAGAATATATTTGCAAACTATACCTCAGGTAAGGGATGGATAACAGAATATATAGAAAATTCAAGCAGCTTAACACTCCAAAAATGATCAACCCAAATAAAATATGGGCAAATGAGCTAAACAGACAACTCTCCAATGAAGACATGCAAACAGCCAAAAAAAAAAAGAAAAAGAAAATATTCAGCATCCCATATCATAAGGGAGATGCAAACAAAAACCGCAAGGAAATACTACCTTAGCCCAGTCACAATGGCTGAAAAATAAAGAACAATATCTTTCACCACGGCTGGCAAAGCCGTGGTGAAAAGAAAACTCTTCTACACTGTTGGTGCGAATGTAAATTAGTGCAGTGACTGTGGAGAACAATATGGAGGTTCCTAAAAATACCTACAAATAGAACTACCATACAATCCAGCAATTCCACTCTTGAGTATCTACCCAAAGGCTAGGAATACAGTCATTTGGAAAAACACTTGTTTTTTGCAGCATTATTCACGATTGCTTAGACATGGAATCAACCTAAATGTCCAAGAATAGATGAATGGGTTGAAAAAGTGAGGCTCATATACACTATGGAATACTATTTAGCCAATAAAAACAATGAGACACTAACATTTGATAGAAAGTGGATGAATATGGAAGATTTACTACTAAGCACAGCAAGCCAGACTATGAAAGAGAAGCATTATATGTACTCATTTAATATGTATCAAATGTCTGTACTCTAAGACAAAACTTGAGAGACTGGAGGGCATAAAAGCTTGTAGAACAACTGTGGAAACTAAAGACAGAGTGGGAAGAGGATGGGCAGTTGAGGTCAGAAAGGAGGGACTTGGGGGAAAGAAAAAAAGAAAAATATTTAACAGATACAAAAGTGTAAAATTACGTGTCAAGGACGATGCGTATGAAAATATCTTTGAACAGTGTAATCATGCTGGAAAAATTCCTTTTGTATACTGCAAAGCTGTACAGTAATGAATTGTAAATAAAAACAAGAAGAAAAAAATAAAAAGCAAATTAAAAAATTATCTTGCAATTTTAAGCTCTTGTGAGCCTTTTTTCTGTCCTTAGATAAAGATGAGCTTGACCTTACACTTCCTTTTTTGTTTTTGGAATGTCTTAACTTTTGCATTTTTAGTTGTATGCCTTTCAGCTCTGACTGCAGTTATTTTGCCAATGTGATATAGAAAGATATGTTGTAGAATTCCAGTTTTATAAGAACAAGAAGTTGTTGGCTTGAGCTTTGACTGGGTATTGGCACAGTAGCAAAATGTGATGTTTTGCAGGGTTGACCCACATAGGAAGGTTCTGTGTTCCTAGCTAGTGACCTCCCTGACATTACTGGGCACAGACTTGAATGACTATGGCTGGGGATGGGGATGGTTTTTGGCCTTCAGACCCTGCTTGATGCTGTCTCTGTCACTCTCTCCATTTCTCTCTGTTTCTCATGAAAAAAAAAAAAAACTTAAAAAAAAATGTCTTAGGCACATGCAGCTCATAAAGAGAATTAAAAAAAATCAGTGGTATTCTGGTAAATGCTAATAACAACTTTCTTATAAAAAGTATCATTCTATATATCTATATTTCTCTCTATATATAGTGTTTTTATTATATGTGTTATAGGAATAATGCAAAATAAAATTTACAAATAATAGTAGACTATAAAATACTTTTTATTGTAAATTGTATGTAGTCAATTGATTTTCACAGAATCACTGATTTTTGCCCAAACCTTACATGCATTATCAACCTATGTTTGCAATTGACAAGTACGTGTATTTCTATAACAAATGTTGGTTCATATTTTTATTTATGTTAATAAGTAAGGTAAGAGTAAAACAAACGAGTATGTGTCAAAACTACTTTCTTGTCGATATGAATGACTTCTTTGCTGAGTCAGATAATAGCCTTTGAATACTAGAGGACTATTCTCTCCCTCTTTTTATGTGCTATCCACCATGCAATGAATGGCTTGAGACAAAACATGCCCTTTTTTATTTTGGAGAGGTTTTTTTTCTATAGGACACATATGCTCGTCAGAAAGACAGAGAGAGACAGAGAGACAGAAAGCGAGAAACCACCTCCCAGTGGGGATGGCGACATTGCAATTCCTTCTCCTCCATTCTCCTCTCGGGATCTTAGGCACACACGCACACACACCCAGCGTGAGTTTAAGCCATCAGGTCCTGGACTTGAACCACGGTTGGCTACATGAGAGTCCAGTGACATAGCCCTTATGCCATCTGCTGGTCCTGAGACGAAACATATTTTTAAGTTTAATCTGTGTTATTAACCTTTTCTCTATCATTTTTTTCAACTGCCAGAAGGCACATGGGCTTCTCAAAGGGAGACAAATTGACAGAGAGGGAGAAAGCAACCCTATGGGGAGTGATCATGTCAAAATCGTTTCTCTTTTATTTTCTCCATCCTGTAAGAATTTGGAGCATGCATATACACACACTTGGCATGGTTTTTAAGCCACCAGAACAGGAACTCAAACCTCAGTCAGCTATATGGGATCCAGCTTTCTTGCTGTGCTTAGCTTATGGGACTGGCCTTCTCTATCATTTTATAAAGTTGGGACCAATGTCGTTTATAGAAATATAATGTGAGAAACATATGTAATATTGAGTAACATTTTTCAAAAAAAGATTTAAATCAATCTTGATAATATATTTTATTAAACCAAATTTATGCAGTTTTATTATTTCAATCTGTTGTCAATATAAAATTATTAATGGGATATTTTATTATTTTGTTCATACTAACTCTTCAAAATCTGATGTGATAACACAACTCCATGTAGACTAAATGCATTTCAAGTGTTCAATAGCTGCACATACCTAGTGGCTACCATATTGAAAAGTCTAAGTCTAGACTAACAACAAAACACTAAATCAAACTCTGATATGTAATTTTCCATTGTTTTGTATGTACTGTAAATATTCCCACCATGGCAGATTTCAAGCCAACAACATGATAAGAAATGCACAAAAGAGATGAACCTTGTTATATATAACAGTGTTTTCACCAAAGTTATAATAAACATAAATAACCCCAAGAGCATAGATAATAGTAAAATGAAGGAAAAGAATTAGAAATGAATGAAGCGGCAGATTTCAAGCCAACAACATGATAAGAAATGCACAAAAGAGATGAACCTTGTTATATATAACAGTGTTTTCACCAAAGTTATAATAAACATAAATAACCCCAAGAGCATAGATAATTATAGTAAAATGAAGGAAAAGAATTAGAAACGAATGAAGCATTTATTGTTTTTGTTTTAAAAATAACTTGCTTAAGGCTGGCCCCATAATGCATTGGTCAAGCACTGTAAGGAGGAAGCCCGATGTCAAAGCCCAACGGATGACTGGGGTTTGAATCCTGACCCTGCAGGAGCACCATAGGGGTGCACGTGTGTGTACAAGATCCTGACACGAGGGAGGGAGATGAAGGACTGTGGCATGGCCAGGTACCATTGATGAGGGCTTTCTCTCCCTCCCTCCCTCCCTCCCTCTTTCTCTCTCTATTTTACTCCCTCCCTCCCTCCCTCTCTCTCTCTCTATTTTTTTTACTCTCATGCATGCTTATTCACTATATCATGAGTAAAGAAAAATATTCTTAAAAATATAACCTATTAAATTGCAGTTTATGTAGCTTAAATTAAAATAATAGCTACATTTAATAGCTAGTCAGAAAATTCCTGTAAATTTTACAATCAGTTCTCAGGAGCTAGTATGAGTGAGCCAGATCACTACTAAAATGAGTCGTCAGAATGAATAAATGTCACTTTAAAATGACACATACATCAAAATGCATAAGAGTGCTGGTGAAGTGAAAAATCTGGCTAAGAAGATTAGAAAGCATTGCAAATTTTATATTCCTCCAAATCAAAGTTGATCAATCTGTGTGAACCAGGAGAGCTAAATGGCAGAAAAATATTACTGGTTTAAAATAAGTGTTTTTTGTTGTTTGTTTTTAACATTAGAAATGCTGAAGAATAACAGAGTGCTGAAGAGCAGGAAACTTGGAATCAGACAGCTTCACGTTTGCTTGCTAACCTGTCAATGCTCTACTTGAAAAACTGACCAAGAATTAATCATTCTGATTTTGAAAGTATTTTGAAAATATCCATTTTTCTAAAAATGAGGATAAGAATGTCTATCTCCCTGGTTTTCTGTAATGAAGAACTGACAATATTGCCATTTTGCAAGATAACATCCACAAGACACTGGTTTTGTAAAATGTCAACAGGTATTAATTTGGGGGGAACTTGGGCTAAATAAGTTAGGAGGTTTAAAATTTTAAGAGATGTTAAATAGCTAAGAAAGTGATATAATAAAGAAGACTCCCAAATAGTATTTGCATATTGGTTTTTGCATGTACTGAGTGTCTTAACTACCTATTTACCGTATTCTGAGGACAACACTGATAAATATTTGCAAAGTTCTAGGCATAGGACTGGTACATGATCAGGGGTTTAGAAAAAAGAAGCAGCAAGGCTATTACTAATAATATTAAAGATAATAGTCTATCTAGTACAAAATGAAATAAGACCTGTATGGTGGCTAAGATACGGTAGTTACTCCAATGGTAAAAGTAAAGGCTTTTGGTACAGCCAGGTAAGAGTTGTGAAAGGCAAGAATGATGAGACCCCCTCTGGCCAAATTTTGCTGATAGAGATAGAATTAAATAAAATGAACCAAAAGATTGTTGAAAGGCAAGGACAATTAGTCATCCAGAAAAACACTGAAAGCTGAAGTCAAGGCTCAAAGAAACACAAAATGAACCATGGGGAGAGTCCTTTCAAATTATACATTAAAAAAGAAGAGAGGGTCAACCAGCTGTCTGGTGACTGAGGTGCCCAGAACCCACATAGCTGGCTGTGTGGTTCGTCTCTGGACCAAGTAGCTTAAGTGATGCTTCAGGCATGTGTGCTGCATACCCAAAATCCCAAAGGGAGGAGTGGTAGAGAAGGAATGGTGGCGTGACTATCCCCCTTGGGGGGGGGGAATGCTTTCTCACTCTTCCTCTCTCTCTTTCTGTCTCTCTCCAGAGAATGCACATACCCTCTAGTAAGTTAGAAAATAATAATAAAATAAAAGCCTTTTCTGAAAAGGAAGAGAACCCTGACCTAAACAACATCAAATAGAATATTCCCATCTTCCTAGGATAGCGTGGTTAACTTATTAGGAAAGATAAGTGAAAAATGATTATTATCCTAAGACTAAAAGACTATGGATCAAGGTAGGAAAAGATCCAAGGCCCTAAAGTCTTAAGTAGCAGGATATACTACCATTAAGGGATGTTGGGAGGAGCTTGAAGAGACAGAGAAAGGGAGAAGAGCAGGCTCCAAATGGTGAGAAGTAGGTTGTAGGGAAGAAAGAAAACTTGTATGAAGAAAACTGGTTTGCAATAAAGAACTGATATGTTCACAGTCAATTGCTCATTCATTTTTACTCAGGAATAATGAATGAACAGAATTGCAATCATAATAAAAGGGACCTTCTGTGAAAACTGATCAGTTAAAAAAGACAATTTGAAGAGGTGCTGATAATGGCTTTTTTTTTTGGAGAGGTTTTTCACTACAGGGCGCGTGCGCTCGCCAGTCAGACAGAGAGAGACAGAGATAGAAAGCGAGAAATTACCTCCCCACCAGGGGGGATGATCACGCCACAATCCCTTCTCCTCCTGGGAACTTGGGCACGCACACGCGCCCAGCGTGAGTTTTAAGCCACTGGGTCCGGGACGTGAACCACGGTCGACTACGTGGGAGTCCAGCGACATAGCCATTACGCTAACTGCTGGTTCCCAATAATGGCTTCAATAATGGCTTTTGAAAGGGAAGAACACTTCAATGTTCAGGGGAACAGAGAGATCACAACTTCAGTCTCAGTTTAGTCTTGCCTCTAGAGACCAATCAGGAAAGGCTTGACTTTTTCAGAACCAGGACCAAGAAATAAAAAATTGCCTGGTGTTTTATAAAGTTAGGACTTGCAAATTCAGTTGCCTATGTTAAGACTGGTGAGGGACCAGATGGTGGTGTGGTGGTAAAATACAGTACTCTGCAATGCAATACCATATCAGAAGTTTCCTGAAGATTCTGGAGGTCTCCTTGAATACAGGGAGTACACCCTGGCCCATTATCCAGGGCTAGCTCAGGTTGGAGGAGGACAGAGGCATCAGGACTCTGCTGAAGGTACAGTCTCTTTTGTTTCTCTCTTTGTCTTTCTCCTTCATGAAAGAAATAAATAAATTTATAATTAGTGTGTGTGTGTGTTTATCTTTGTTTTTAAAAAGACTTTCTAGGGACCAGCAGGTGGCATGGTGTTTAAGGCGCTGGATACTCCGCGATGGCTAACCATGGTTCAAGTTCCAGACCTGGTGGCTTGCTTTCTCACTTCCTCTCTCTCTATGTCTGTGTGTGTCTCTGTCAAATTAAAAATAAATGAATAAATAAAATTAAATAAATAATTCTTTAAAAAATTTAAAAATAAAATAAACTATAAAGACTTTCTAGTGGGACAAGCAGATGGCATAATGGTTGTGTTGCTGGACTCCCACATAGTTGACTGCAGTTTGAGTCCTGGACCCAGCAATTTAAAACTCATGCTGGATGCATGTGCATGTGTGCCCCAAATCCCAAGAGGACAGTGGAGGAGAAGGGATTGCAGCGTGGCCATTCCCCTTGGGGGGGGGGTGAGTTCTAGTTTTCTGTCTCTCTGGTGAGTGCACATACCCTCTAGCAAAAGTCTTTCTAAAGAAAGGGAAAAAAAAGAGTTCTAGCTGAGTCTGAGCTCTATTTTTAGAGATGCATGATATATGACCCATCTTAAGACAATATTTACAATAAAGGAAAAAAAAATAAATTTAGAAAAGAAGCTGATTAGGCATGTATCTGATGTGCTGATGACCTACTCCAGAGAAATGAGAGTACAAATGAGAAGTACAGAACTACAATCAAGTCTAACTTCCACCACCTGGAATTGCCCCTGTAGTCTTAGCAAGATCCTGCCTCGTGCTAAATATGGGAAACCTCTGCCTGTGGACATCATTTACCCTTCACATGGATTCAAGAAACTATATAGGAATCATCCAAATTGATCAGCCAAAAAAAAAATGGTGGGAAACTGAGTAAAATAATAAAGCAACAAATCCCTTTTTAGAAGAATGTATCACACTTAATTAGCAGTTCTGTGTAATGAGTATGAAAATTCAAGACTCGAGATCAATGTCTGCCATTCTTCTGAGATATTCCTTTGAGCTACCTTTCAGGATTTCCTTCTGACCTTGTCACTTAAATTGAACTGGAATACATCATGATGCTTAGATAATCTTTCCAAATAAAGATCTAGTGAACGCTGACCTTTACAGAGTGCACCATCAGCACCGTGGAGCCCAGACAGACATGCTTTGAAAGAAGGGCCAAGACAGCCAGTTGTGCCTACTTCAGTTTATCAAGGGCACTGGTAGTATCTCCTCAACTCATAATCTGTTTATATTTAAGGGTTCACAACACAATTTCTTCAAAAGTAAGAATTGCTGCATTACATACCTTTAAGGTCTTTAGGAACAGCTTTGTTTAAACATCCCTACCCTACGACCGTGCACTGCCAAGGACACCATATTGCCCCTGGCATTCAGCACTGACCTATCTGACAGAAGCAGGACGGGCTAAAAATAGGAACAACCAAGGCAGCCGGGGCTCCCCTGCAGCTCCAAGGACACTTTTGCACTGTTTTTCTTTACTTTCTCTTTTTTTTTTAATGGTGCTGAAGTCATATTGCAAATCTGAAGAAGGAAGTCTGATGTATTTAAGCAATTACACCACACATGAAACACACACACACACACACACACAAATATATGTATGACTGACTAGTCCTAAGCAATATAAATGCACTTTTCTAGTTCCGTACCCTGAATTCTCAGCATGTATGGTACACTCAGGCCAGGCATAACAAGTTGTCCTTGTGCTCCACTTCAATTATTCTTTCTTTTTTACAACTTTGTGCCTCAAGCACCTGGCATATGGTAATAATTTAATGCATGTTGAATAAATAAATTAATGACTATATCAATTCTTTCAGTCAGAATAGCCTAGACTGTACACTGTAACAAGTAACTGCAAAATTTATAACTTGTTCATGCTTTATTTCCATCAGGGGCAGCTCTGACTCGGTTCATGTCACTTCTTTCATTGTCAAGGGCACATTCCATGTGTAAGTCTGACATCAAAAGGTTGGAAAGTATAATCTGCTTCCAGGGAAGCCCACCAAATAGAAACCCTCACTTCTCTTGAACTCCTGCATACAGAATGCACTCGCATCCTTCCCACAGGAAATAACCCTATTAGTCGTGGTACTGGCTCAGTGTCGAGGAGCTCCTATGGTCTTTGCATAGGTCAGGAGATCTTTGAACAAGTTACCAGCCCCATACATATCTAATGTATGAAGACTGAGCAGCATCAGGATAATTGTAGTAAGTATTCACATTCAGAAGAAAGAATGAGAGAATAGTCACTTGTCCATTAAATTCTGAAATCTCACGGGGAAGTTGTAAGCAGCTGTTAATCTGAAGGTGAGGAATATTCCTTGATGATTCTCTGACCTCACTTGAGGACTGACTGTTCAGCTCATTATTTTCCATGGATCTTAGCTTTTCACTCTGCCAAGTCTTCTTTTACCATTAGTCTCCTTGGCTACAACTGAAAAAGGCATTAGAGAATTCATTCTCTCATCAGTGGCCAAGGTCTGCTTTCTGTTCAAAGAAGTTCAGGGACTCAAGTCTCAAGAATTCACAGTCTCCTTTGGTCATGTTGTGTTGTTTGATAGGATCACTCAGAAACATACTTGGCTTATTATCTATTTGATCGCATGAACTCTTTTTTTTTAGCAATAGCTATGCCCTTCTGCATTTCATTATAGTCCTTGATCCTCACAACAAATGTGTAAATTAGCAAATTTCTGAGTAATACCTTCACTTAATAAATAGGGAATTAAAGCCCAATAAAACCAAAAAAGTGAGAAAATTATTTCAGAAAATTAATTATAGGACCCTGTCTTCAGTCACACATTTTGAGTTTGTTTTTATATTTAAAACACTCTTTTTTATTGTCATGTTTTTGCATGGGTACGTTCCTACATGATAAACTTAGGGGGAGATGTTTCAGTTGAAACTCAAATGATATCATAAACTCAGAGTCCACAATGTACAGCAAGGCCCTAAGTTCACTATGCATATTCAAAACTTGAATTTAGGGGCTATAGCTAGTAAACCATTATAATTAGAAGGAAAGCTTAAGAAAGTAGTGTTTATTTTAAAGGTCACTTTTGTGGCCCTTGTGATCAACCAGTATTTTAATGCAGTTATTTGCTGTCTAATGGCCTGCTTCTACTAGCATCCATCCATAATTAATTTAAGATGTTATTATACACACACATATACTGGATATAAAGTTTTTTAGAAAAAGCATATGGATTTTGAGTACAACATTAAAAAACCAAAATATAGGTAAAATAGGTACAAAAAAGAACACATACTCCTCACCCTATGTTATGGCCTGGTCATTCATGGTTTGTCCCTCAAAGTTTCATGTTTTAGAACTTGGGCGAATGATCTGAATAGACATTCTAGAAAAAAAGAAATATGAACGGCCAACACGTATGTGAAAAAAAAAATGCTCAATATCACTAATTATCAGAGAAATGCAAATCCAAAACACGATGAGATATCATCTCATCCTAATTAGGATGGCTATTTGTCAAAAGACAAAAAAAAAATTTTAGCAAGGATGTGGAGAAAGGGAGACTCTGTTGTTGGGAATGTATGTTAGTGCAGCCATTATGGAAAAGAGTATAGAGTTTCCTCTAAAAAACATAAAACTGCCACATGATCCAGCCATTCTACATACATCCCAGGATGTAGAAGAATATCTTTACTCCCAAGTTTATCATGGCAGTATTCACAGTAGTCAAGATATGGAATCAAACTAAGTGTCTATCAATAGATGAATGAATAAAGAAAATGCAGTATGTATATACACATATACACACACACAAACATGTATTTAATACTATTCAGCTATTAAAAAGAATGGAATCCTGTCATTTAAGCCAACACGAATGAGCCTGGAGAACATTTTGTTAGGTGAATAAGCCAGGCACAAAATGGGAAAACTTATGCTTTCACTAACATGTAGAATCTATAAAAGCTGTCTTCATAAAATTAAAGAATAGAGATTACTAGAATCTAGGAAAGGTAGGAAGAAGGGGAGAGAGGAAGTTGTTCGTTAATAGACATAAAATTATAGTTAGATAAGAGAAGTTCTACTCTATAGCAAAGTAGTGTAACTATAGTTAACAATAACTGACTATGATCAAAATAGCTAAAGAGGATTTTTTAATGTCCCTAACACAAAGTAATCAGAAATGTATGAGATGATGAATATGCTACCTACTTCAATTTTGTCATTATACGTTGTTTGCATATACTGAAATATCCAACTATGCCCCATAAATATACAAATTATTGTGTCAATTAAAAACAAAAATAATTTTATTCTGACTTCATATTTAAATAGTTCAAAGTATTTTGCATAAATATTTCAATTAGTGTTTTGGATATATTAGACTAGATAAAATATGTTATTATAATTCACTTCACTTATGCTTTCTCTTTTGAAAAACATTTGTCAGAGAGTGTGTGCATTGGTCAGAAAAAGAAAAAGTGAGAAGGCACCCACCATGAGGTATAGTCACTGCAATCCCTTCCTCTCTATTTCTCCCACCTTCTGAGACTCTGGGCATGCACGTGCATCCAGCATGTTCTCAAGCTGCTGGATCTGGGACTCAAACCTAACTGTCAGCCATGTGAGATCTGGCTTCCTTAATCACCACACCATGGGCTAGCCTTTGATTTCCTTTTATTTATGTGGCTATTACAAAATTTGAAATTACGTATGTGTTTCACATTGATGACTTACGTTGTAGTTCTATTGGACAGCATTGCTTTAGAAAGTGGTGTAAATTTCTTGCACAGTATGTTTCATGTTTCCTTTTATTTTCTTTTTCCATTTTCCCCTCACATTCATGAAGCTGTGCGAGTGTGGTTCTTAATAAGATGCAGGAAGCATTCACAGGGCTCATCAGCAAAGCCTTTTTCCATGAGTACTTGGATTAGAGGATTTGTAACTTGCTGAGTGTGCCTGAAAAGCTCTTTGGCTACTGCAGAGTTGTATTGCTGCCTGAATAAAACTCAAGTGCTTTCAAAAAAGGACCAGTTTTTGCATTATTTCCATAATTGTCAAGTGTTATTGGGTTCATGAAAGGGTTAATGAAAGAGTTATTTCCCTTATCAATTGGTTGATACAGATGAGTTGGCAAGTAAGAGAGCTCAAGGCTTAAGGCACAACAGGACCTGATCGCCTTCTTACTCAATGATAAAAGAGGGAATGTAAATTACTGTCATTCAACATCAGACCCATCAGAAAAATTACTTATTCTGAAAAATTACTTATGGATCCCCCTCTTCTATTTTTTTCCAGCACACTCTCTCTCTTCATGGGTTTTACTCAGATTCTCCTAATCTCTAGCCTTAAGAAACATAAGTTTATCTCACTAAATTCTTTCAAAATCTTCCTTTACTTCCAATCATGTAGGAAACAAAACTCATCAAAACAACAATTAAAAAAATAAGAATAAAAAAGGTGAAGCAAACATATTCTGACTAATTTAGCTTCTCTGATAGCTAGACTAGGATATATTTGATCCTTAACCTTCCTTGAGCTCATTTCTTGGTTGATCACCTCCAAAGATGAATGATCTAGTGTCCTTTTATCACCTCCTTTTTCATTTGTTGGGGAAATGATCCAGGAAGGAATTTAAATTGACCTAAAGCATACATCACAGAGATTTGCATACCAACATTTTTTTAAATATGGTTTTTAAAATCTAAATGTATATTTAACCAAAGTTAATAGGATTTTCCCCCCAAATTTAGAAAAAAGAAAAAAAGAGGCTACGGACCAGCAGGATTACTTACGGTGGTGGTTAAGGCAGTTAGATCCCACATGACTGACTGTGTGGTTTGAGGCTTGGACTTCACTGGTGTGTGACTGTGCATGGCCAAAATCCTGAGAGGAGAATGGAAGAAAAGGTATTGCAGCATAGCCATTCCACAGATTGGGAGCATGTGCAGGCATGCCCAAAATCTTGACAGGAAGGATAAATAGAGGAAAAAGGATTATGGCAAGGAGAGCTGGTTCCTGCCCACAGCTTGCTCCCTCTCTGCCTATGCCCACCATCCTGTGCGTTCCTGTTGTCCATGTTGTAGGCTAGTGTGTGTCTTCAGGCTTTCCAGCTGCCAGGGCTATGGATTACTTAAACTTCTTTTTTTCCCATAAATGACCCAGTTTCAGATTTTTCTCCTAGGTACATGAGAATGAACAAGAACAGCAATCTAATTCACTAGGATGTAATCCTTTTCATGAAACTATAAATCTTATATTAGTAAAAAAGAAAATCATAAGGGCAGACAAAATTTGTAAGAACTCTGCCATTAGTAACTCTCAGTTCTAATATTAATGATACATTTTTATAGAGATTTTTAACATATTATTGCTTGTATTAGAGAAAGTTTGAAGAGACACTCTTATCAATCGATATATTTGGTAGCTTTATTTTATTCCAGTTCATTCATCCTCAGATATCGGTTAGATCCGTTAACCTTTCTTCACCTGGGATCTCAACAGAGAGAGAGAGATCGAGAGAGAGAGTTACCCTTGGAGATACTTTATACCAAACTTAACTGGCCCTTTAAACTGAGCTGACTAATGCACACATTGAAACTCCACCAGCCCAGAAAAGCAGTCATTCTGCTCTGCATCCTCACTCAGTGGAAGCAGGTGGGAATGTTTCACGCACTGGCTGACCGCACTGTTTACTGTAAAAATACTAACATTTGTTCTGATTCATAAGCTACCTTCTTTTTTTGCCAAAATTCCTCTACCTTTATGCATTTAAATGAAGTTTATTCCATTCCTTAAAAATGTTATATTCATTTTGCTAAATTATTTGCCTGTAATAATGTTCAAGATTCATTTGAGTTTTACCAGGGTCTCTTTCTTAATAAAGTTTAGATTCTTTGCCCAAAATTAACATTGAGAAGCAAATAATATTAGGCATAAAACTCTTGTTTTCATGAGGATACCATCTGTTCAACTGATCCAGAAATTATCAATATATGCAAGCCTATGCTTTGTATTGACTTTAAGGAGTTATAATTATGTAAGAGTTGTGATGGGTTGTATATTTGAGCTGCAGATGAATCGAAGTTAAAAATGTGTGGCATGGGACCAGCAGTTAGCGTAATGGCTATGTCGCTGGACTCCCATATAGTTGACCGTGGTTCAAGTCCCGGATCCGGTGGCTTAAAACCCATGTCGGGCACGTGTGCATGCGTGCCCAAGATCCCGAGAGGAGAATGGAGGAGAAGCGATCGTGGCGTGGCCATCCCCCCGGGGGTTGATTTCTCACTTTCTGTCTCTCTGTCTGTCTGGTAAGCACATGTGCCTTATGGCAAAAACCTCTCAACAACAACAAAATGTGTGGCAGAACTTACCAGCTGTGGAATCAATAACTATTTTCCACTTTTTCTCTGTATTTCAGAGAGCAGCAAGTTTCCCAGATAAAACAAACAAACAAAAAGCTACATTTCTCACTGCTATTGCTGACAAGACAACGAATTAAATGTAAGTAAATGCTACTGGCTGAGGCGTTCCACAGCATCTTTTTAAGGAGAGGTAACCATACTTCTTCATCTTTCTTTATCACTTTCTTTCTGAGACATTATGCTTAGAGCTGCACTGATTACCTTCTGAGCATGAAACTCCCTTGGGGAAAGAAGCTGCGTGCTAAAAATGTCATGCAGAAGGACAGAAGGAACCAAAACTATGCTGGCAGGAGGAACTTGCCTGCCATTCTAGGAGTGCTTAAGAATGTGCTTTGCAACAGTGAAAAATAAGCCTCTATTTGGTAAAGACATTTATGGTCCTAGCACAATTGCCTAGCACAATTTAATTCCTAATCGAAAAAAAAATTGGTTTACCAAAGTTTATATTATATAACATGTCCAAAATCAGAATGATGACCTTTTTAAAAAAAATTATTTTTTTATTATTATTTTTGTTCTCATTTTAAACATTCCATCACTATACATCATTTGGCTTGTAAAGAGAATTTACCCATCATGAAATACTTCTCAGACCAGTCCAGTAGAGAATACTAACATGTTATCATCAACAGGTAATAAACCATTTCTGTGACCATAGAATGTCATGTCTCTCTATTTGTTCTCATGTTATCTTTCTCTATTCTCTTCCCTTATCCTCCCCTCCCCCTGTTCCACACTGTCTTCAGCATCCACAATTATTTTCACTGCATTTATGACCTCCGATATTTTAGTACATACCATATAGTGTGGGTAGTTGATGTATATTAAGTGGATACATACATTATCTTTCTTTCATAGCCTGGCTTGCTCCACTCAGCAATAAATCTTCCGTACTTGACCACTTTCTATCAAATACCAGGGTCTTGCCTTTTATGGCTGACTAGTATTTCATAGAGTGAATGTGCCACACTTTTTCAATCCTTTCATCTGTTTGTGGACATTTGGGTTGGTTCCATGTCTTAGCAATTGTGAATAATGCCGCAATAAACATTGATGTGCACACATGCTTTTCCAACTGAGCATTCTCCTTTCCTTTAGATAGATACCCAGAAGTTGGAATGGTGGTTCTATTTGTAGATCTTTGGGGAACCTCCATATTGTTTTCCACAGTGGCTGAACCAATTTACATTCCCACCATCAGTGTAGGAGAGTTCCCTTTTCACCACAACCCCGCCAACACATCACTTTTTGTATTTTTAATCTTTGCCATTCTGACAGGGGTTAGGTGGTATCTCATAGTGGTTTTAATCCGCATTTCCCTTTTGATGAAGGATGTTGAGCATTTCCTCATATGCTTTTCAGCTGTTCATATGTCTTTCTTAGAGAGATTTTTGTTCAGCTCATTTTTCCACGTTTTAATTACTTTAATCATTTTTTTTTTCTTGAGTGGTGGTCTTTTGATAGACCATACAATCATTTCAGGTGCTATAAAACTAAGGTATATTGGGTTGTCAGAAAAGTCATGATGCATTTTTACATAGAAAATTATGAAAAATACATGTCAAGATTTTTCTGATGACCCAATATTTTAGCATTACTTTTTTTAATAGTATTTTAATAAGATAATGCTTTGGATGAAATCAGTATTTCCCTCCCATTCCCAGTTCTAGTAAATACAAGGGGTAATCTCAAACATATCAATATGATTTTATCATCATGAACCAAATACTAAAAGATAATTAAAACATATTATTATCAATTGGGATTCCTGCAGTGCAAATAATAGAATATAAATTAAATATGTAAAAACATCACAATAAGTTCTTTTACCTTCCATAATAACTTTGTATAATCTGGACTTTATATAGAGAAAGAACACTTCTTACACATTTATTAATCTGCATAGAGCCAACATATGTTGTTTTCACTATGAAAAATCACCTCCTACTGCTTCTGGTATCATATTTTCTCTTTTCCGAGAAAATCCATTCCATGCTATGCAGTTGGAACCAACCCACATTCTACCTCAAGCTTTAAGGTCTTGCTCTAGCCAGGTTTGACCAGATAATCAAATTATCTCTCAGTCCTGGTCACAATAATTCCTCCTGTAATGACAGCTGACACTGACTGGACCAATCAGTTACTTCTTGGAATGTTTTATAAAAACTACTGGGAAAGACCATTTCTTTCTACTGATAGAGTATGAGTCTACTAATGCTTGTAGGTATCTGTCCCACCACATCAAGAGGGCTTATTTGGAGAATACAGAGTTGGCAACTTGAAAATATTACTCGAAGACATGTATTCAATCGTGCCTAAAGCCACACATGACTGCTACATTATGCCAAGTTTTCTTTTCTATTTAAATAAGTTTGAATCAAACTATGATACTTTATCCCAAAAGAGTTGTGATTAACACTATATTAGGAGTGGAATGCTGTAAGTGACAAACACCTGAATATAAAATTAACTCAACTGAATTACAATGAAAGGCAGAGAAGATCCTGTTGTCACTATTTTGGAAGATGGCAAATCTTTTTAGGCTGCGCTTATGTCAGCCGATTTAACAGCCACTTCTACCTTGTGACAGGGGCCGTGTTATCACTGAGGTTAGAACATTAGGAAACAGTGGAAAACATCAGGATGTTGCAGTGTGTTATTTTTTGCAGCCTTTAGTAAAGTCCTAAAAAGGCTACATACCAAAAAAAAAAAATAAATAAAAACCAATCAGATCTGGAAATAGCACCAGCACTCAGTCTTACTAAGGGAAGTCCTTGTTTCTAGAGGCCAGACATTCAAGCTCTCTGAGAGAAAGATAATTTTGGACCTTGGGGAATTGAAAACATTGAATTTTTGGATCCCAGTTATTTAAAATTAACACAAGTAAAGAAGGAGAAGCAGGAAGCACAGAGGGCAATATGATTTGGACACAGGAAGAGCCAGAGTACCAGGTTTCATAAGTATCTCTAACCACTTGGCTGAGCATTTTCATTCCTACCTCTGCCCCTAAAGAATAACTATCTCCAGAGACTACCAGTTACTGAACTCCCACGTGGCCGACCATGGTTCGAATCTCAGACCTGGAGGCTTAAAACTCATGCTGGGTACATGTATGTGTATGCCCAAAATCACAAGAGGAGAATGGAGGAGAAGGGACTATGGCATGGCCATTCCCTGGGGGGGGATATCTCACTTTCTGCCTCTCTGTCTCTTTGGCAAGAGCACATGCCCTATATCAAAAAATCTCTTAAAAAAAAAGAATAACGATCTCCATTACAAAGCCCTATCTCATGGAATGAAACTGGGATAGAAGACATAGAATAGCCCAATTTCAACAAACAACACATTTAATAGACACAAAAATGAAAATTTACCTGTTGATGATGACGTATATTATAATGTCTTTGACTTGACAAATATGCACTGAATTCATGCTGGGAAAAACCATGTTGTACATTGTAAAGATGTACAGGGATTAAATGTAAATTTAAAATTATAATAATAATAAATAACTATAAATTAAAAACAATCAAACACAGATGCCACTGTATGACTACCAATTTTGGCCTTTCTCTGCTTGAAGTTTTTGGGGAATTCTAAACCATTAATTATGCTCCTTTTAAAAAATCTACATTCCCAATAATTTCCTAACTTCCCTTCCTTCTTAAAACAGATCTCTTCTTTCAAGCTCAGATCCATAAATGTATGTCCTATAAAACTGAACCTTGTGTCTTTTGTCTAAAGCTGAAATAAATGCTCTAATCCAGAAAATCTTATTTTCTTCTTATGTGAATAAACAGAGTGAAAAAAATGAAAACGAATAACCCAGTCTTGTCAATGTAGCCCATTGGTTCATCTTAGCAGGCCAAGAGGAATGTGGGCTAGTACAGAGATTGTTAGGATAAGTGCAGAGATTTGTTGGAAAAAGGCAAATAAAAGATAAGGTTCAGATTCAAGTATCACATCTTGATTTTGGTTTCCATCTCACAGAATCTCATGATTTCCATTCAGTCATCAGTGAGGTGAGACATTATGGAAGTTGGAGAACTATATAAAACCTAAGACTGGGGACCAGCAGGTGGTAGAGTGGTTAAGGAACTGGACTCACATGTGGTCATTGTTTGATGTTTAATTTATACTCACTTATTATTATTTTTAAGTTCCCATTTAGTCACTGCACATCATTACTGTGTATTACATACACTGTTTTTCCCACCATGAATCAGTGCATATTTATCTAGACAAAGACATTACTGTATGCATTATCATATGTTTTAGTCTCTGATCACTAAAACTGAGGCTATCTCCAGGCTCCAGAATCTATACTTATAGCAATTATTGAAAAAGAACCTTTCAGGTCAGCAGATGATATAATGGTTAAGTACAGGACTCCCATGTAGTTACTGCAGTTTGAGGGTTGAAACTTATGCTGGGCACGTGTGCATGCATGCTCCAAATACTGAAAGGAGAATGGAGGAGAAGGGATTGCAGCATGGCCATTTCCCCTGGGGGATGATTTCTCTCTTTCTGTCTCTCCCGGTCTCTCCAATGAGAACATGCACTTTATAGCAAAAATATCTCTAAATAAATAAATAAACAAACAAATGAATGAAATAAAATCTTCTTCAGGAAAAGAATCACCCAAAACGCTCTTCTCATATGAGGCTATAGCATATAATAGAACAAGTCGTTCTTAGGGAGATATTGCTATTCAGAGAATGTATCAGTCAATACTTAGTTGCCATTTGTGATCATGCTAAACTGGGAGGGAGTGATGCAGAAGCAAACCTTTATGGCAACTATAGGGAACCTGCCATGACTGTGTAATGCTGTGATCAGAAAGGTACTACAATTAGGAAGTTGTTCTGTATCCAGTTCCCAAACAGATGCTCCACACCTTGCTACTCAACCTCCATGAACCAGATGGGACTTTTCACCACCTCTAAGGCTGCCATTAGAAACAAACTGGCTCTAGAAGCAACAGATGCAGAGGGAAAGAAATGTGGTTTACACCTAATTTCTTCCTTTCAAAGGGTTGTATCTGACCAATGGTACCTACATCACACCCAGAACACTAGCTTCAAGGGTTCCTTAAAAATGTAATTTTAGGGTTTTTTTCAGCTTCTGCTCCATAGGAAGGTCCACTACAAAGAGGTCGAACTCGATGCTGAGTTCACGTTCACCACATCTATGACAGAGAGCACCAGCACTGGTTTAAGTGGGAAGAACAAAATCCCAGTTTAAAAAGAAAAAAAATAGTTAAGTTTTGCGCTGACTCCATGTCCTTGTGGTAAAGGGAACTGGACCCCACATGGCTGACCACGTGTTTGGAATCCCACCTCTGGCAGTTTGAGAAACTTGCTGGGTGTGTGTGCCTGCATGCCTGAAGTTCCAATAGGATGCAGAAATGGAGAGGGAGGGACTGCAGCGTGACCACACTCCACCATGCTTTTTTCTTCTCCCTCTGTCTCTGTCTCTATATCTCTCTGGTGAACATATGCACTCGCTGGGAATTAAAAATATATACATCATATTTTGTAAAACTTCTTTGGTATTTAGAAGATATGTTCATGATGGCTTTGGGCTACACATGTTTTTAAAAACTAGGAGATGTGTTAAATTTTAAAATGAAAGTACTATTTAGTCCCTAGTTATGTGTTAATTGAAGTGATAGGCTCTCAACTCAATGCAAGACTTCAAGAAACATGTATGGTTTTTAGTTTGGCACTTTTTTTTCCCCTTTACCTCACTTAAATAATTAAAATAGATAAAACTCCTGTGTGGAAAAGGATCAACATATAAGCAACTTATCAATATCATTATATATACATAAATCATTAAAAAGTGAAATAAAATGAAATTCTAATCCAAATTTTTCTGTCATTGTTGTAAAATATTATGACAGGAACATAACTTCCTCATAAACTAAATTACTTTTTATTTATTTTTATAATTTCACTCCTATATCAATAGCAGTAAATTATTCCTCTAAATAACAACAAATTAGAGAACACCATTGTTCTTCAGGATAGAACTGCTCTATGTAAGAGCTGAGCAGTTGACAAATTGATTATGTTAATGCCAAACCACAGTAGAAAATGTTCCAAACTGTGTGGTTTTATGGACTAGTTTTATTTTGATGATTTTTATTTAAGAGAATTATCACTTAAAAATAGTTAACAATTCTCTCTTTTGAGAGTTTTAGAAATTAAGTAATTTCTTTATAGATTTTATTTGTTTTAGTGCTAGTTAAGAAATGGTTCTTTTAATTTAAAAAAGACAGGAAAGTAAGATAAGTAGCCTAAGGGTAGAGAAAAATAAAATATTTTTTGACTTCATAAGGATTTATGATATAAATGTTAGTGGTAGGTGAAATCAGGTCCATCTGACAAGCCTCTATTTGAACCTGTGGATTTATTTTGGATACAAGGAGCCTATTCAGAAGAGGTGCAGATTTTAAAGCTCTTCCTTGAAGGTTCAGAGTGATGAGAGCATGCTCAGCAGACTAATGTGTCCATGATAAAAATAGTTGGTATCCACAGTTAGGAGATGCCCCTAGAAGAAACTCAGTAAGGACGAGATTGACTAGACTGAAGCAAGTCCAGTGCTGTGAGTTTCACGTCAAGGCCTTGTGTATCAGAGAGAAAGGCTGGAACAACAGTGTGCTCCCACCCATTCTGCCTCAACTCTCTTTGAGATACAAGAGCTGGGCACTTGGGAATTCCAACCCACTTTCACATGGAATGCCGTAAAGTGTTTCATTGGGCATACAGGATCCCCGTGTGCCCTTAGAAAGTATTGCAACATGAAAAGCAGACCTTGGCTAGGGAACTGTCCAAACTGTCTTATTTCTTGTTCTTTGACACTATAGAATTAGATCCTTTGATCTAAGTAAGCAATTTGCGAGTGTATTCATCAAAGAGAAACCTAAGTTATACCCTAGACCACTTAAGTCTAATTTTAGGAGGTTTAAACTACAACTCATTATTTTATTTTATTTTATTTTATTTTATTTTATTTTATTTTATTTTATTTTATTTTATTTTATTTTATTTTATTTTATTTTACTTCTCCTCCTTTGTCCTCTGGGGATCTTGGGCATGCACATATATGCGCCCAGAGTGAGTTTAAGCCACCGGGTCCAGGACTCGAACTGCAGTTGACTATATGGGAATCCAGCAACATAACCATTACACTAACTGCTGGTCCCAACAACTCATTATTTTTTCAAAGTGCAGTAAAATCACTGTATTAGATCATCACAAACAGACACAGCATCATATGTTTTCATTCTTCATTTTCTCTACAATCCTAAAGGCCCGCTCAGGTGTTAAATGAACTGGGAACTTGGTCAATGAATTCGTACTAAGAATTTAGTATCTTTCATTTATGTTTAAATTCATTTACTATTTTGTTCAACATTTGATAAACATGAACATGTACCCTACATGTTCATTAGATGGTTAAACTACAGTGACAGCTAGAATGCAGTCTCTTGATCTCCCGGAAGCAAGTTGGTTGCCTCCACCTGCCTCCAGTGCTAGATGAAACTATATCCCTGTTTATCTCTCTCAAGCAGACCCCATCAACTATCAGAAAAAGAAAGTTGACTCATATAAAGCTTATTTCTAAATGCTTTTTACTTCAGTAAATGTAACTAGTTTCTCATGAGATTTCTAGCATTTCCTGTCCAGCCAAATTTGGAATAACATGAACTCAGATGGCCCTTGTATCCCAGGACATTCTCAGTCTGTCTTTTAGTTCAGAATTATCAGGAAGACAAATTGTGAGGGGAAGAAAGGGGAATGCTTATTCACATTAGTTCTAGTCAAAAAGAATATGGAAGGTAAATTTATTTAAAAACATCTCACAGCTCTTTGGTAACTGAATTATGTTAATTATGTTTAGAATTCTAAAAGGAAGAAATATTATTTCTAAAACTTTTTATTTAGAGGTTATTGTTTTCAGGTGATTTTAAAATGTATTTTTAAAAGCCCTGTTACATTTCACTAAGGACACTTTCCCTGGTTTCCATGGTGACATTCAAAATGAGTGTAGGTGCAATCAAAGACAGGGATTACATTAATAGGTGGTTTGGCATTTCTGTTGAATATGAGGGCTGCCCAATATTTTAAAATAATTGAGCTACTTTTTAAGTCCCCACTCCTTAATGGATACATTGAGCATCAGATATCTCTTTCAAGAAATGAATGATAAAGCCCACTTTGCTTGAGATTTAAAATAGTTTCAAAGATACTAAAAGTTATTTTGATCATATCTTGCTTTTATAAAGATAATACAAAGACTTACTTCAGGCTGTTATTCAGTAAGCACTTTTAAAACGACTGCATTCAATGCTGTATGAGGAAGAGTGATGGGAATGAGATGTTTAGGCAGTTAGAATATGGATGGGTTCTTGGCCTTAAAGCGCTTACATTATTTTCAATCTACTGATGGAGTAAAACAGTATTTGAAGTTGCTCACAAAAAAACCCTCAGGATGCTCTTTTTCTCCATCTGTGCACTAGGTGCTGACTCACTTAGGAGCCAGACACCTGTTGGGTGTAATGAGTTATTATTAAATCATTTTGGGAGCACATAGAATCAAAAAATGTCTTAATAGTATTTACTCAGCAAACAACCATTTTCTTCAGCTGTTCTCCCAAGATCCTCATAAATTACATGAACAATAACCCTTAGGAGAAAACAAACAACACAACACAAAACCAAAACCTCAACTTCCTTTGCTAGCCAATTGTGAGAAGAATAAACATTAGCAAATTAGCAGAAGAATCTAATTCAGCTTTGGAAGTAAGAACTTCTAAATGCTACAGGGATAATGAAAACATTTCTTCGCAGTACTTGGGTGTATTTCCTTGAACTTATTATTGCTTGATGAAGTTACTCATTCTTTTCAACTATCATTTTCATCAGAACGCATGAAATTTTCAAATAAGGTAGTCCAGATTTATCTCCTTTATGTACCATTTTTTTTATATTTTCCCATGGTGATGGGTTTGAGGCTATGTAGAGTTTACAATCTGACAACTTTACATTGGTGCTATACAGGCCTTGCCCAATTTGTTAGTTATCAAATAAGTATATTGCTGTATTCTGAGTTTGGAGGCAAGAAAACCCAAAGGGTACTATTTGTATGTTGATGACAGCTTATACTATAGTTTAGAGGCTACTTAAAGCTTTATGATTTTATATTAGAAAAGAAAAGCTTTTTCTTTGGTGAGGGGGGAGAGGTTTTTGCTACAGGGAGCATGCACTTGCCAGAAAGACAGAGAGAGACAGAGAGACAGAAAGTGAGAAATTGGCCACAACTCAATCCCTTCTCCTCCGTCCTCCTCTCAGGATCTTGGGCTTGCACACACACACATACCTGGAGTGAGTTTAAGCCACTGGGTCCAGGACTCGAACCGTGGTCAATGAATGGGAATCCAGCAACAAAGCCATTATGCCAACTGCTTGTCCCAAGAGAAGAAAAGCTTTTAAACTTATGTTTCTACCATAAGATCCTTAAAAAAAGAAATCAAGAACAAATGAAGTCCAGAGTAAGTAAAAAGAAAGAAGATAAAGGCAGAAATAAGTGAAATAGAAAATGGAAAATTAACCAAGACTTAAATAATGATTTTTTTAGAAGATTAGTAATATTAAAAATTGTGATGCCATTTTTATATTTTATTTTTTAAATCTGCAGTTATTTTAATTTTTATGTAAATTAAATGGATAGTTCACAGCCACATTTTCTTCACATCAGTGTGTTGTGAGCAATTTGTTACTAATAAATATTACCAACATTTTAAATGATTTTTTAGTTACTAGGACTTATTCAAGTTTATTCCTATATTGATATTATCACTAAAATTTCTGGATTTTCTGAAAAGTCGAGATGCATTTTTGCTTAGAGAACAATACATCATGACTTTTCTAATAACCCAATAGAATATGCTTTCTTGAAAGAAAAGAAAAGGATGAAGTCTTAAGTTATTCTTTGAAAATTATGCATAAGCAACAGATCTGTATGGAAATCTGTCTCAAATCTGAGCATCATTTGGCATACTTTTTGAGGTAAGGGAGAAAAGTTAATCACTGAACTAGCCAACTAATGAAGTTCCTATGTCAGAACATGAATATTTGTTTAAATAAAATATCTTGGAATAAAATCACAGAACAATGGTCACAGAACATGATCAAAGGGTTGAAGAAAACCAAAAGTCAAGGTATGCTGGCATTCACTCGTATGCTTGTGTGAGAATACATTAGCTCCCAGGCCCAACTTATAAAAGAGTTCCTCCTAAAAATAAATGTTGCCCTTTAAGTTGAGAGAAAATGATCTGTGTTTGATGTGGATTTTTCTGCACGCTTCACATTTACAAGTTGTGTCAAAATCTTTCAGAGTAACATAAATTAAATGGAATTACATCTCTTAAATAAATGTTTTCTTTTTTATTCATTCCTAGCCATCTTGCATGCATTTCTAGTTTTTTTTCTTTGATAAAGAAAGACCATCATTTCATGTTTTGTTTTTTTTTGTTTGTTTTTTGTTTTTTTTTTTTTGAGAGGTTTTTGCTATAGGGCGCGTGCACTTGCCAGACAGACAGACAGAGAGACAGAAAGCGAGAAATCCCCCCCCCCGGGGGGATGGCCACACCACAATCCCTTCTCCTCCATTCTCCTCTCGGGATCTTGGGCACGCACGCACGCACACGTGCCCAGTGTGAGTTTAAGCTGCCAGGTCCAGGACGTGAACCACGGTCGACTACATGGGAGTCCAGCGACATAGCCATTACGCTAACTGCTGGTCCCGAAGAAAGACCATAGATATTTCTGCTATACGATGCAGAATATGCAAGTAAAACTGGCTCTATATCTGAGTAAAATTTGAGTAAACCATGTTTTTAAAGAAAATTGTGAATCTTTCTAATTCCATGGCTACTGTCTAAAGCATATACATATTCTAATCATTTGATATCAAATTTATAGTGTATCTACACATGCTAGACACTGGTCTATGTGGTTAGGATATATTAGTAATAAAAAACATTTTTTCTCCTTGTACAGTTTGAGATTAATTTCCCAAAGCAGAGTTCCAGTCATTTTACAACTATTAAGAAAACTTCGAGTAGCTTCCCCATTTCTGCTAAGTTCGAAACTAAGTCTGAGTCAGCTGGTGATACTGTGGAAGCACAACACTCTGCAATGCTGTACCCACACGTCGAGGTCCTGGATTTGTATGTCCAGGCCTCCTTGTACATGCTGGTGTGTGTGTGCCTGTGATCCAGGCTGGCCGAGGGTGAGTGTGGATCACAAATGAAGACCCTGTTAGGGATGGTTCTCTCTCTCTCAGAGGAAATAAGGAAATAAATGTATAAAACAAAACCAAAAAAACTCCTCAGTCTTTCATCATGACAGTTCACAAGCTGGCTCAAATTACTTTTCCATGTTTGTCTCCTGTGTTTTAATTCCCTTGGAATGATCTTACATTTCAAACTGGGAGATTCATGCCCTTGGGTTATCACCTACACACAATGCCCAAGTGCTTTCTTTTTTTCTCCATCTTCCTCCATGCTTTCTTTCAACTTGCCTGTTTTTTTCCCCAAAACCCTCCCTTCTCACTCCTATATAGTCACTCTTCTTCCTCAGCAGACATTAAGATGAGCATACCATCTGCATGTCAGACCTTGTGATGGATGCTGAGGAGGTAAAGTTAGTCTTCCTTTGTTTCCACTGTAACAATATAAACAAGCAAGGTTTGAATGTGAGTGCCAAACCAACACTTGAGTTTGAGACAGGCGAATGTCACTTTCATGTCCCTCAGGCCCACTATTGGCCTTTGCCAAGCTGTGAGCACCAAGAGAGCAGGGGCCAGGTGTACTGTTCACTTTTAAATCCCCAGCAGTACTTGGCACTTTCCTGGTAAATATCAATAGTTGACATTCAGTGAAAAAGTGTTGGATGAATGAATGAAAACTAGTAATAAGACCACTAAATGACTTTAGAGGAATAGTGGCAAAAAGGACAATTTAAGATGCCCAGGATCCAGGAAGATAGGGGAAGTTAGAAGCCTTGGAGTTGGGATGAAAAGACCAGTCGAGAGCTGAGTTTCAAATGCTGTTGAATTGTCACCTATCTCCAGATTGTCTACAAGCCTGATAAGGTATGATAAAGAAAACTTATCTTTGTTTTTTATTTTATTTTAGGTTTTTGCTGTAAGGCAAATGCTCTCACTGAAGAGTGGCAAGAGATGGAAAGTGAGAAATCATCCCCCTCCCCAGGGAGGATGGCCACATTTTAATCCCTTCTCCTCCATCCCCTCTCAAGATTTTGGGCACACATGTGAAAACAAATTTATTTTAAAAGTATACTTCTTGAATCCAGGACCAAAGGAAAAAAATTCTTTTTTCAGATATACTCTTTTATCAGTCATCTTTTATCATATCCATTTTTCTTTTTTACTTATTTGTCAGGAAACTTTGGTAAATAATGTTCGATTCTCAACTCTGAACCTCTACTATAAATGTCGATGCTAACATCTCTCCTTCTGGGGTAGAGTTCAGATTAAGTGTGATGATGTAAGGCAGGAGCACTGCATAGTTCCAGTTATATTACACATAGGAGCTCCATGGGAGCAACTATCTTAAACTACCCAGGAACCTTTTAGAGTGCTGGTATCTAGAGATCAGACCCACTTGTTAGGGATCCTAGCATCTTAGTGTATGATAGCAGCATGTCCTATAATGTTGCAGGACTGAGGACTCTGGCACCAGCCAGCCACTGTTCGAATTCTAGCTCAGTCAATTATCATGTGAATTCAGGGAGGTCATTTTGCATCTTTCTTTCTGCTTTTTTCTTTTTCTATAAAATAGGGACTATATTAGTATTTACCTCAAAGAGTTGTAAAAAATAAATGAATTAGCAAATACAAAAGGCTTGGTCTACATTCGTAGCTCATAGAAAGCATATGGTAAACAACTCATAATATTCTGAGCTAGAACTTCATGTTAATTAAGGACAAGACTGCCCTAATGCATATTGTAGGTCTATTATTTCCACAGTGCTTTGGTGAAAAGAACATTAATGTCCCTGAGTTTAAATGTTCTCCTCTCTGGAATTAGAATATTAATAGTAATTGTTTTATAAGGTTTTATAAAGTTTAAATGCAATTATTGATCAGTCGCTTAAAAGAAAATCTGGCACATAATGAGCACTCAATAAGTATTAGCTCTTCTTATTATGAAAAAGTGCACACCTCAGGTGCTTATAGTCTGTAGGAGTAAAAGAGAGGTATAGAAAATAATTATAACATCAATTAGTAAATGCTAATGGACATAACTATACTGCTTAATGGGAATTTAAGACAGGTTTGTTTTTGTGGAACTTAAAGGAAATTATCACCTAATTGATATAGTTAAGCCAAATATATTTAGTGTACTATGATCACTTAATTACCTGACTGAAATAACAAATATTGACACACAAAAGAAAGCCCCACTAGAGAAAATAAGCATCCTCTTAAAGGGATGTTCTTATTTTGATTATAGATGACTTAGATGAATTTTATTTACTCTAGGTTTCCTAAAAAATTGTCCAGCTGTGGTAATAACAGTGAATTGGCTCTTACTTCATAAAGGCAGAAAATACACTTAATTAAGGATTCAAATCACAACAGCCCCCAAGTAACTATGCTATTTTCACAGCTTGCTTAGGACCTCTCCTACCAGCACCTGGTAATTCTTTGTGTATTTTTATACTCCAGAGGAAATCATTGCCATTGTTTCAGGCTGTGTCTAAATAGGTTGCAAGAAGCCAAGAGTTCTATGCTCTTTCTTCATACTCATCAACCCCATCTGCCTACTCCATTCCTTTTGTTCCTTTCCTTTCTTTTTTCTATGACTATCCTGAGAAAGTTCAAAGCATAGATTCCCACTCTGCATAAGTATAGCATTGAGGAAATCAGTATATAAGTCAGGAAGGCTTAAACTAAACCCATCAGAGTCTAGGGAAGTTGGATGCATTTTGGGTTCTTGCAGCAGTGGCTCAGGACTAGCTGTAAGTAAAGTAACAATCAGTGCATTTGTTTCCTAGGCACACTGATCAGTAGAAAATTCTGGTAGATGGAATGCTGAGTGCCTGAAAGTATTAGACATTTTCTTTTATACATTCAATCACATTATTTAGCTTACAAAATGAATATTTCAACAGATGAACATTTCTCCCTAGTACAGTTGATAAAACTATAAAATATCTTCAACAGATAATACCACATTTCTTTGTCCCACTAATGCTTTGTCTCCCTATTTTTCTTCTAAATGTCTTTCCTCAGACCCTCCTCTTTCATACACACTATATCTGGTATTTACATCTATATACTATGTTTCTATATCCTTTAGTCAATCGGTTTCACTCATAGCGTGTGGACACTCGGTATATATTAAGTGGGGACATACAATGCCTCTCCTTCATAGCCTGGGCTTGCTTCACTCAGACATACGAATAGCTAAAAGACATATGAAAAAATGTTCTACATCTCTCATTGTAAGGGAAATACAGATCAAAACTACAATGAGATACCACCTAACTCCAGTCAGAATGACTAAGATTTAAAAAAAAAAAAGTAATTGCTGGCGGGGGTGTGGTGAAAATGGAACTCTCTTACACTGCTGGTGGGAATGTAAATTGGTCTAGCCACTGTGGAGAACAATTTGGAGATTCCTCAAAAATCTACAAATAGAACTACCATATGATTCAGCAATCCCATTCCTTGGTATCTACCCAAAGGACAGACAAATACTTAATTGGAAAAGTGTTTGCACATCGATGTTTATTGTGGCACTATTCACAATTGCTAAGACATGGAAACAACCCAAATGCCCACAAACAGATGAATGGATAGAAAAACTGTGGTACATATACTCTATGGAATATTATTCAGCCATAAAAAAACAACAAAACTCTGGCTTTTGACAGGAAGTGGATGAATATGCAAGATTTACCCTTTCTTTACCCTTAGAGGGGAATGTACCAGTTTACAGTTTCTGATGATGCAAGTGACAGAAAGTACAATATTCAAGCAGAGTACACAGGAACTTCTTTCTTCATGAGATAACAGACCAGTTTGAAGATTTTATGTTCCAAAGACATCTTGTTAAAATTGAAAGACTATTCCTACTGGGAATAATGGTCTGAACCTTAGGGAAGAAAATATTTGCTCTCTTAAAAAGCTCATCTTTGGTTTACTCATGTAGAGAGTCTTGAGAACATACTTATTCTTAAGCTTCAATAATGTTTATTCAAGGATTCACATGGTAGTAAGTTTATCATTGTATTTGGTTTTTGTTTTGTCTCCAGCTCCACCAAGATTTTCTCCATTGGTTTCAGTATTTTTATCTACATGGTAATTCAACAGCTGCTTGCAGCTACAGCCCTACATCCTTCCATGTGAAGCACAGTAGAATTTCGGTCTTCTCATGGACCTAAGCTGAGTCATGTTGTTAGATGAGTAGAAGGCCCCATTTGACTTGGGCATATATGTAGCATGCTCTTCTGTGAGGCTTAGGACTGAATACTGGGGAAGGATGGTTTCCATGGAAAGTTTAGGATCCAGTTAATAAGAAGTGAAAAAGGACACAGAATAAGTGCAAAATTGTCATTTGACAATCAGTTAACATGTTTTGGACATTTATTGTTTGCCAAATAATAATGTTCTAAAAAAGTATATTGGTTTCAGAAGAAAACAACTTCTTGTGTTTCTATGTGTTAAATTACCAATAGAATAGATAGAAGTTCAGTTTTTTCCTCCTACTCTTCTTTTTTATTTTTGAGAGATTTTCGCTATAGGGCATGTGTGCTCGCCAGACAGACAGAGAGAGACATAGAGACAGAAAGCGAGAAATCCCTCCCCAGGGGATATGGTCATGCCGCAATCCCTTCTCCTCCATTCTCCTCTCGGGATCTTGGGCACGCACACACACGCGCCCGGCGTGAGTTCCAAGCCACCGGGTCCGGGACACGAACCACGGTCGACTACGTGGGAATCCAGTGACATAGCCATTACGCTAACTGCTGGTTCCCTCCTCCTACTCTTAATTCAGATCCATACCTAAAAACTCAATATATGTGATGAGAAATTAGAATAACAGAATACATTGAGTTGAAAAGAATCTGGAATTTCAAAACAGAAATAGGGATTATTTAATCAAACAGTGCAGAATTCTTCAACATTTTGATCAGGGCCAATAAAAAATCTTGGAATGATTGTATATATTACTAATGAGCTATATTTCTCTACTAACTTTTTAAGATATCATCTTATATTATATATGTACATCAAAAACATATGTGTTTGTGTATACATATATACATATACATATATATATATATATGTGTGTGTGTGTGTGTGTGTGTGTGTGTGTGTATAGGTTTTTGCCATAGGACATATGCGCTCTTTGGAGAGAGACAAAGGGAAAGTGAAACATCTCCACCAGGGGGGATGGCCACTCCTCCACTCCTCAATCCCTTCTTTCCCCTCCTGGGATTTTGGGCATGCACATATACACCCAGTGTGATTTTCAAGCAGCCAGATCCAGGATAGGAATCGTGATTGGCTAGGTGGGAGTCCAACACTTTAACCACTATGACACTTGCTGGCCCCCCAAAATAGAATTTTTAAAAGAACATTTTAAAGATAAAATAGATGGTATTTTGTGATGCTTTCCTAACGATGATGGCTTCATGTTTTCATTTGCATGATGCTCACTTAAGATTTATCACTAATACTGGTAATGAAGAGCCATAGGACAGATAATCTTTTCATAATTTAAAGTATTTCGGTCAACTTATTTCCATATTGGTTAAATTGACTTTTTTTTTTTTTTTGGAGAGGTTTTTGCTATAGGGGGTGTGCGCTTACCAGACAGACGCAGAGAGACAGAGAGAGAGAAAGCGAGAAATCACCCCCAGGGGGGATGGCCACACCACAATCCCTTCTCCTCCTTTCTCCTCTTGGGATCTTGGGCATGCACACACACATGGCCGGCATGAGTTTTAAGCCACCGGGTCCGGAACACGAACCGCGGTCAACTATGTGGGAGTCCAGCGACATAGCCATTACACTAACTGCTGGTCCCAGTTAAATTGACTTTTAAAAATGATGTAGCACTGCTGAAAGCAACAGCAAAACACTACAGTCTAGAGAAAGGCTCAGTTCTGCCATGTTCTTGTTTATTTGCCCCTAACTTACCAGTATTTGCTTTTGCTATAGGGTGTGTGCGCTTACCAGACAGACGCAGAGAGACAGAGAGAGAGAAAGCGAGAAATCACCCCCAGGGGGGATGGCCACACCACAATCCCTTCTCCTCCTTTCTCCTCTTGGGATCTTGGGCATGCACACACACATGGCCGGCATGAGTTTTAAGCCACCGGGTCCGGAACACGAACCGCGGTCAACTATGTGGGAGTCCAGCGACATAGCCATTACACTAACTGCTGGTCCCAGTTAAATTGACTTTTAAAAATGATGTAGCACTGCTGAAAGCAACAGCAAAACACTACAGTCTAGAGAAAGGCTCAGTTCTGCCATGTTCTTGTTTATTTGCCCCTAACTTACCAGTATTTGCTTGAGTCTTCTATTTATATTCTTGTATTTTTGTTTTTAGTTTTTCAGGAATCTTTTCAATTCACTTTCTAATTCTGTATTACTTTATTTAAGACAATAATAATTAAATCCTTAAAGCTCCTTGACTGGATGCTTATCATCTGTGAGTAACAACCCTCTGCTGACAGCTACCCACTTTTTCTTCAGCACTCTTCCCACATTTTACATGCTTGCTTATACCAATAAAGGACAAGCATTGACGTACGCATTAAATATTTTAAAAGATTTTTCCCCTCATTTCTTAGGTAAAGAAAAAAGTACAAATGCTTTCTTTACACCTTCCTACCTCCATAGACGACCTTGAATGGTCTGTAGATTATTCCAACCCCACATTGCAGCCCATGGTTAGTGACACAGAAACAGTACAGGCAAACACAGTGACTCTTCCCACAGAAACCTGCTGTGTGACTTGACTTTATTTGCCATCTGAAAAAAGTATTACGAAGTTGCTCTCACAATAGAGTTTCTGTAAGGATTACATTAGATAATTATTTCAGTGGTAAGCAATTTTTCTGAAAGGACATTATGGTTTAGGATGTGTCTTCTGGAGTCAGGCTATTTAAGCTCAAAAACCAGGTCTCAAATATGCCAATGGTATAACTTTGGGCAGGTGACTTGAGCTGTCCAAGACCCTGTCTGCTCACATGTTAAATGCCACAATAATAGTAATGGCATAATCTTATTTTTTTTAGCATTAAAAGAAATAATATTTGTAAAGTTCTACGTATGCAAGGGATTCCTTTATAGTTGTAAGATTTTGTCTTATCATTTTTAAGGGTCGATTCATTATAAAAAAAATCTTTACTAACAGCTGTTTTTATTCTAACTGAATATAACTATATATCCCTATATAAGTATATATAAATCTTTTTTTACAACCTAGACTAACTCATTTATATAGAACAACAATTATAAAATAAAGTCTGGGTGTCTGTGGCTCTCTAACATCTATTCAGAAGTTCTGGAAGGTCAAACACATTTTTGTAATAATAGTAACAACTTACATTTTCACTCTCATTTTTTCATAAGTTTACAGCAGAGTTTTACAGAGGCTACATATGTGATATATCAGCAGACAAAATGAAGAAACAGATATGAGGATCCAATTGTCACCAATTAAACTAGACATTAGAGAATTTGTGAAATTTTCCTTTACATTTTTCTCATGAGATTTAAAAAATTTGTAAAACACATTTTTTGGTAAAACGTTTGTTCTTTGTATAATGAGTTTATTATTGTTCTTAAATAATTTAATAAATTTGTATCGTAAAATTTCTTAGTTTTAATATCCAAAAGGTAAACATTAATTTCCACAACCTACATAAACAAAAGATCTATGGAGTTCATATAGTCATTCTTGAGTAAAAAGGTTCTAAAATTGAAAGTTTGAGATTCATTGATATGTGGTGCCAGCATCGCTGGACTCCACATAGCTTACCATGATTTGAACCCCAAATCCAGTGGCTTGAAAACCATGCTGGGCATGTGTGCATGTGTGTCCAAGATCCCAGGAGGAGAATGGAGGAGAAGGGATTGCACTGTAGCAATCTCCCCTGGGGAGTGACTTCTCACTTTCTCTCTCACTGTGTCTGTCTCTCTCTCCCCCACAAACACACATGCCTTAATGCTAAAAACTTCTTTAAAAAATAGTGATTGATATAGAAGATTATCAATAAATAAAATCGGTACTGCATTTATTCACTAAAAATAACTCAATTAACTCTTTCAGCCTGAAGGCAGAACCTGGTGGGTAGCATGAGATTATGCTGGATGGAAGGAGCCCTCGGGGGTGAGGTGACTCTGAGATGCTGGTATAAAGCACTGAGCATCTTACCTGGAAAGTACTGTAGGATCAGTATAAGGTGGTTATGGTAGCACAGTGTTGGGACGGTTGTAAAGGGACAAAAGAATGTTAAATCTCTTGCCTAAAACCTTAGTCCATTAGTGAGAGAGCATACAAAAGGGAATATTCCTCTTCCAAATTTTTATCTTTTTTTCCCTCAACATGAATATGCTGTATATTAGTCCAAAGATATTACCATATATATTATCATCCAACAGATAACTTTCCTTTTCTGTGTCTGTTAATGTTTTGTTTTCCCCATCCCTATTGTCTCCCTTCCTGCCCCCATTGCTTACCCCCTCCTAAACTTTCTCTAGTATCTGCGGTTGCTCTCCTTACTTTTACACTTTCCAGTCTTTCAGTTTTTGCCATAGAATCCAGACATTTAATATATATTAAGTAGAGACATACAATGCCTCTCTTTCATAGTCTGGCTTGATTTGCTCAGCATTAATTATGTTTTAATTTTACATTTATTCACTGAACATCATCACAGCATACAAAACACAATTTTCCATCCAGAATACACTGTATAGTGGCTTACTCATACATGTTATCATCAACAAATAATTTTCCATTTCTTGTTTTATATATATATAATTCCCTATTTCTCACCCTCTGCCATTCCCCACCCTCCTCCTACATTGTCTCTGGTATCTACAGTTGTTTTCTATTCCTTTTCCCCCACATTGTGTTGATTCCCAAAATATCTTAATCTAAATACTTTCAACCAAAAGTTCAGCTAATATATACACATGTCTGATTTTAGTCATGAAATTCCATGAATAGAGTCAAAATACTATAAAATAGTATCTAGCTGAGGCTATATAGCTTACTGCAGTCCTTAAACAGTATTATTATTATTATATATTTTTTAATTTCCTAGAAAGGTATTTTAGCTTTAATAAATGAGTCAAAAATGTTAAGAGTAATTTGCTTAAGACTTAAAGCAAGGGAACAGGTTAGGATTCTCTTCAAATAGGTACACGAACCTATCAACAGCTTAAGAGAAGACAGAAATTCTTAAATCTGGAAAAAACAGCATAGAAGAAAATCAGTAATATTTTAGTCACAAGTCATAAAATTCTATTTCACCAGTTCAGTAATCTCTCTCCTGTTTTGGTCTATCCAATCTTTCTGTAACATTCAACTCCAGACTTGACCCTACCATTAAGTTGGCCATTTTCTTGGTTGTTTTTGAACTATATTTCTGTGTATTTAGTATTCCTGATATAGCACTCTATTCAGAATTTTGGAGAGCTGGCCAGGTGCCAGTAAATTCTTTTACGTTTTGTGTATTGGAGAATGTTCTCTTTTCTTCCTATATAAAGGATAATCTTGCAGAGTATAGTATTCTTGGTTGAAATTGTTTTTCATTTAATACTTTGAATACATTTTCTCATTGTTTCTTTGCATACAGTGTTTCCTATGAGAAGTCCACTGTTAGCCTGATGGGATATCCTTCATAAGTAACCTGATGCTCTCTCTTGCCAATGTAAATATCTTGTCTTTGTGGTTTAGTCAATCTGGCTATAATGTGTCTTGGAGAAGATTTTCTTGGGTTGATTCTATTCAGGGTCCTTTATATTTCTTGGGTCTGGATCTTTGAATGCCTCCTCTCCAGGTTTGGAATGTTTTCTGGCAGGATTTCATGGAAGAAATGCCCTCAGTCTCTTCACCTTCTGGGATACTGATGATCCAGATGTTTGGACATTTAATGATATCTAGTACTTCTCATATATTATCTTGATTTTTAGGCTATTTTCTCAGTCTTCTTGGTGGATTTTTTTAGGCCAGCAATTGTGTCTCCTACATCTGAGATTCAATCATCTGTATGATCTAGTCTGCTTTTAATACTTTCAAGGGAGGTTCTGATTTCCTGTATTATAACCTTCTCTAACAGTTCTGTTTGATTCTTTTTTAGGGTGTGTATTTCTTTCAGATTGTGCAAGAATTTCCTCACCTCCTGGAACTCATCAGCTTTTTTCTCCTGTATCTTCTGGAGTTTATTGTCTCTCTTCTCTTGTGTCTCCATTAGCTTTGCCAGTATACATATTCTAAATTCTTTATCAGACATTTCTGTGAGTTTTATTGTACCATCTATGGATGAAAAGGAGTTATTCTCTTCACATGGAGGAGAGATAATTTATTGGTTTCTCATATTTCTTGTGCTGCTGCAGTGATTTCTGGTCATCTGATGGATTATACATTTCTTCTTAATTTCTTGAAGTTCAGTCTGAGCATTCAGAGTCATGCAGGAGGAGGTGAATTGTAATCTCTCTGCTGTTCTGTTTTTCTCCCTTTGTGTATCAGATTCAGTGTGGATTGAGGAATATTCTGACCCTAATAATAGTGTTCAGATGTTTGTCTATGATTCACTTAAGCCCGTCTAGACACTAAGTATGTGGAGGCTGAGGAGCAAAGTGATGAAGGTTAAAGAAAAAAGAAAAGAAAACAGAGAAAAAGAGAAAAGAATTAAAGAAAAAGACAATACAAAATTTTGTTCTTTTTAAAAAAGCAAAAAATGAAAACTGCACAGCACGTCACAGCTCAAGTTCAGAAAGCATCTCAGAAGGTCTGAGTTTCTGCTTCTCCTAAATGAGAGGGGGAAAAGGCAAAAATTAGAAACATAAAGGAAGGACTGAGAGTCAAGAAAATACTTTACCTTAAAAAAATAAATGAGTAAAAATTAAAATAAGAAAAATATTTAAAAATTTCAAGAGAGAGAGAGAGACAGAGAGGATACAGAAGCCCCACCATTTTCTAGATTGGAATCTGGAGGGCAAAATCTCAGCAGAAAATCTTCAGTAGTCAGTCTTATTCCTGAAAGTAATTTTTCACAGCTCAAGTTCAGTAAGCATCTTAGATCTGAGTTTCTGCTTCTCCACTTTCTAGATTGGGATCTGGAGGGTGAAATCTTGGCAGAAAATTTTTAGTAGTCAATCTTACTCCTGAAAGTAATTTTTCATAGCTCAAGTTCAGTAGACATCTCAGAAGATGTCTGAATCTTCCATATTCATTCTTTTTTATCAGATTTCAGGGTCTCACTGTTTTTTAATGGCTTACTAGTATTCCAAAGTGTATATGTCCGACATTTTTTCAAATCCATTCATCTGTTCTTGGACATTTGGGTTGATTCCATGTCTCAGCAATTAATGTGATTAATGCTACAATAAACATGAATGTGCAAGTGACTATTTTTCTATTTTGGGGGAGATATCCAGAAGTGGAATTGTTGAGTTGTATGGTAGTCTTATTTGTAGGCTTTTGAGGAACCTCCATATTTTTCTCCACAGTAGCTGTACAAATCTACATTCCCACCAACAGTGTTACATTCCCACCAACAGTGAAGGAGGGCTCCTTTGTCACTGCAGCCTCACCAGCACTTACCATTCTTTATCTTTTTTAATCTTAGCCATTTTGACTGGGGTTAAGTGGTGTCTCATTGTGGTTTTGTTTTGCGTTTCCCTTATGATAAGAGATGTAGAGCATTTTATCGTGTGTGTTTTGGCTGTTTGTATGTCTTTCTTGGAATGGTGTCTGTTCAACTCATTTGCCCTTTTTTTTTTCCTTATTAAGAGTGTTTCTTAATGTATTTTATGCTTTTGATTGTTAATATGTAGCTTTCTCCCTATAAAATTTCTTCAGAACTGGTAATATATCTATATCATCTATATCTGTCTATATCATCTACCTGTTTATCTATATCTATATCTATCTATCTATCTATCTATCTATCTATCTATCTATCTATCTATATCTATTTATATGTTGACTTTTCTCTTTAGATGATAGTGCATGTGTGCATGTTGTGTGTGTGGCAGAGGGGACCCTCGATAAAATCTCATCACACTGATCCTCTTTCTTCAGCTTTCCAGCTTATCAGGATATTGAGTGCCAGGCAAGTGCCCAGTGAGTTTACAGGCCCACCCAGGGATCTAAAGCTATGGTTGTTAGCCTTGTAGCTTCCAGCACTGTGGTTCAGTATGCTACAGATTGGGCCACTTAGGTCAGACCTGTTGACTTTATAAAAAATTATTTATTTATTATTATTTTTATTCATTCATTTATATTAATTTGATAAGATAGACAGAGAGAAGAAGAGAGAGAGAGAAAGTGAGAAAGCAAGCCACCAGGTTCATGACTTGAACCGTGGTTTGCCACTTGGGAATGTCCAGTGCTGTAACCGCCGCACCACCTGTTGGTTCCCAGACCTGTAGACTTTTGTGTATTTTCTTTTTGACCAGTACCTTAATAATTTCTGTTAGTGAACTTTTTGATTTACTTAGGTTTTTCTAAAGAAGCATTATCTGAAAATAGAGAATAATTTGTCTATTTTAAAATTCTCTACCTTTGAGTAGAACTTCCCCAAAAAATGTCAAATAATAATGAACACACTGCTCTTTTTCCTCAGCTTAATGAGAACTGGCTCTAATATTTTATCATTAACTATAATGTTTGCTATCTGTATGTAATAACTATTCTCTAATAGATTAAGGGAATTTTCTTCTATTTTAAAGAGGCTTATGCTTTTATTTCAATGTTGTATTTATCCCTGATCTCTATACTGTCTCTTAATTCTACCAAATTTTTTTTCCAAAAGTACCTACTTTAATAGATAGCCTGAAAACATGGTAAAAATAGACTAAATGTAATATTGTAATATTTTATTTTATTTTTCCAAAGGAAAATTACAGAAACTTATAAATATTATATAAATAATTTCTGTTTTGAAAGTAGAAACTTTTGGGAGAGTTCAGTTTTGTATATATGCTCTACTATATCTATAATATTTTAGATTTTCTTTAAACAGTCAAAACTATGTTGAATTAGTTTGTCTCTATAAAGAATATCTCAATACAAATATTGCATATATTTTAATTATTCTTGGTCATTACATTTATTAAAATAATTATTTTAAATAAATCATTTCCCCATTTACTAATCAGATGGGGGGAGGGAGGAAGCAGGTGAGCTGCATGATTTCTCTATAGATTCTGATTATCAGACTCTTATCTGAGACATTGTTTGCAAATATAATTCTCCCACTCTGAGGGTTGTTTTTCACTCTATTGCTTATTTTGCTGTGGAGAGACATTTTAGACTGAGGGTCTAAATTAAGAAGTCTTTGCCTACTTCAATGTCTCCAAGGGTTTCTCCTGTGTTTTCCACCAGTAGTTTTATAGTGTAAGGGTTTATGTTCATATCTTTGAAGTATTTTGAGTTGATTTTTATTTATGAGATAGGAGTAGTTTCATTTTACTGCAGGTGGATATCCAGTTTTCCAGCACTATTTGCTCAAAAGATTTTCTTTTCCTCAGTGCTTTTTGTCAAAAATCAGTGGGCTATATGTTTTGGGATTTATTTTTGGGTTCTTTATCCTTTTCCATTGGTCTATATGTCCATTATTGTGCCAGGATCATGCTGTTTTGGTTATCAAAACGTCATTTATTTTGAGGTCAGGAAGTGAGATGCCTCCTACTTTATTCTTCTTGCACAATATTGCTTTAGATACACAGGGCCTTTTTGGATTCCAAACAAATTTTATTCTTTCTTTTCTTTCTTTATTTTTTAAAATTTATTTTATATATTCAATCACTGTTCATCACCACAGCTTGTAAAATGAGTTTTCCTAGCATAAATACATTGCACACCAGTCCAATTAAAGATATCATGCACATTATTATCAATAGACATTCCTCCATTTCTGTGTCCCTTAAATGTTTTGTCTCTCTATTTTTCTCCTTGATTCCCTTCCTCTCGACCTCCCCCCACCTCCACCATCCTCCCACACTGTCTTTGGTATCCACAGCTCTTGCTCCTATATACTCTAATCTTTCAGTTTCCACCAAAGAATGCATACATTCAGTAAATATTAAGTGGAGACAGGCAACATCACTTTCATAATTTTTTTTTATTTCTTTGAAGAATCTTTCTAGTAATTTGATCAGAATTACATTAAATTTGTAAATTAATTTGGGTAGAGGTGACGTTTTGATCATATTAGTTCTTCCAATTTGGGAACATGAATAGTGTCTACACTTTTGTGTATCATTTTCAATTTTATTGTTGCTGTTTTTCATAGTTTTTCTTGTGGAAGTCTTTCAATTCTTTGGTTAGGTTCATTCCTGGGTATCTTATTATTTTAATGTGTGTGTGGCTATTGTAAATAGATTGCCTTCTTCAATTCTACCTCAGTCTGTTCCTTGTTAGTGTATAAAAATGCTATTAATTTTTGTTTGTTGATTCTGTATCCTGTCACTTTACTGTATTCATTTATCACTGCCAGAAGGTGTGTGTGTATCATTTTGAGTTTTCTATGTATATAATCATGTCAACTCCAAATAGTGGTAATTTCACTTTTTCTTTTTCTATTTGAATGCATTTTATTTTATTATCTCAAGTGATTGCATTGACTAAGACTTCCAGTACTATGTCAAAAGTAGTGGAGAGAGGGACTAGCAGATAGCATAAAGGTTATGTCACTGGACTCCCATGTAGTCGACCATGGTTTGAGTCCTGGACCTGGTGGCTTCAAACTCATGCTGGACCCATGTGTGTGTGTGTGTGCACAAAATCCCAAGAGGAGAATGAAAAGGGATTCCAACATGGCCATCCCCATGGGGGTTGATTTCTCATTTTCTATCTCTGTCTCTCCAGTGCACTCTATAGCAAAAATCTCTCTTAAAAAAAAGTGAAAGTCGAGAGTGGAGAGAGTAGGCAGCCTTATCTTGTTCCATTCGGTATGATGTTAGTTATAGGTTTTTCATATATGAATTTTATTATGTTTTAAATGCCCCTTCAATTCTGGTTTTGCTGAGAGTCTTAATCACAAAGGGATGTTGTATTTTATAAAATGCCTTTCTGCATTGATTGATATGCTCATACAGTTTGTATCTTTCCTTCTCTGGGATGTATTACATTTATTGTTTTGTGTATGTTGAAAGCCTTACTTACCTGAAATAAAGCCTACCTGGTCATGGTGCATAATTTTTTTTAACATGTTGTTAGGTACAATTTGCTAGTACCTTGCTGAGATTTTTGTATCTGTGTTCATCAGGGATATTGTCATGTAGTTTTCTTATTTTGTTATGTCCTTGTCAGTTTTGGGGATCAGGATGAGAGGCTATAGAACGATTTTTGAAGGATTTCTTCCTTTTGGATCTTTAGAAATAGTTTAAGTAGAATTGAGGATATCTCTTTTTAAAAAATTTTATAGAATTCAGAAGGGAAGCCATTTGAATCTGGGCTTTTCTTTGTTGGGAGACTACTCATTACTGATTCAAACTCATTGCTTATTATGGTTTTATTCAGGTTTTCTATGTTTTCCTGATTTAATCTCAGTGGACTACATGTTTCTTTTTTTTTTTTTTTCATTTTTTTGGAGTCTTTGCTATAGGACACGTGCACTCGCCAGACAGTCAGAGAGAAACAAAGAGACAGATAGCAAGAAATCACTCCCCAGGGGGATGGTCACTCTGCAATCCCTTCTCCTCCATTCTCCTCTTGGGATCTTGGGCATGCACGCACACATGCCCCATGTGAGTTTAAGCCATCAGGTCTGGGACTTGAACCGTGGTCAACTAAGTGGGAGTCCAGTGACATAGCCATTACGCTAACTGCTGGTCCCAACATGTTTCCAGAAATTTGTACAGCTCATAAAAGTTTTCTCATTTGCTGGCGTATAGTCACTAGTAGTATTCTTTCATGATCTTTTGTATGTGTGTATGTCTGTTATAATATTGCCTGTTTCATTGCTGATTTGATTTATCTGATTCTTTTCTCTGTTCTTGATTCGTCTAGCTATCAGCATGTAAATTTTGTTAGTCTCAAAAAACCAGCTTTTGGTTTCATTTACTTTCTGTACAGTTTTCTGAATTCTATGTTTCATTTATTTTTGCTCTAATCTTTATTATTTATTTTCTCCTGGTATTTTTTGTTGTTGTTATTGCTGCTGTTGTTGCCTTTCCAGTTCCCTCTGTTGTGCTGTTAGGTTGGCTCTTTGCCATCTTTCAGTTTTTTCTCTCGTGAGCACTAATTGATATGAGCTTCTCCCTTATGACTGCTTTTGCTGTGTTCCATAGGTTATGAAAACTCACGTGCTCATTATCATAGGTTTCAATGAATCTTTTTAGTTCAGTCTTAATTTCTTCAGTGATTGTGAAGTCATTCAGGAGTAGGTTGTTTAATTTCCATGTGTTTGTGTATTTTTGAGGGTTTGTTCTGTAGTTAATTTCAAGCTTAATACCATTGTGGTTGGAAAAGATGCTAGATATATTAATAGTTTCAATAAACATTGAATTTATCAAAGCTTGTTTTGTGCCCTGTCATGTGCTCTGTCTTCAAAATTGTTCCATGTAAGGGTGAGACGGATGTGTATTTTGTGACCATTGGGTGAAAAGTTCTATAGATTTTTTTTTTTTTTTGAGAGGTTTTTCGCTATAGGGCACATGTGTTCGCCAGACAGACAGAGAGAGACATAGAGACAGAAAGTGAGAAATCACCTCCCAGGGGGGATGGTCATGCCACAATCCCTTCTCCTCCATTCTCCTCTCGGGATCTTGGGCACATATGCACACGTGCCTGGCGTGAGTTTTAAGCCACCGAGTCCAGGACGCGAACTGCAGTCGACTACGTGGGAGTCCAGCGACATAGCCATTACACTAACTGCTGGTTCCCTATAGATATTTTTCAAGTCCGTTTCATTTATGGTATCATTTAGATCTTATATCTCTTTGTTTATTTTTTGCCTAGATGATCTATTCAGAGAAGACAGTGGGGTGTTAAGATCTCCAACAATTAGTGTATTGCAGTCTTATCTCTCCCTTTAGCTCTAGCAGTCTTCCTTTCACATACTTGGGTGCCCAAGTGTTAGGAGCCTTGATATTTATTTGTGTTAGATTTTCTTAGTGGATTAGCCTTTTTAGTATCTATAGTATTCTTCTTTGTCCCTTCTCACACTTTTTGTCTTAAAGTCTATTTTGTCTATATCAGCATTGTGACTCAAGTTTTTTTTTGTTTCCATTTGCATGAAATGGGCTTCTGTTTTATTATCCATTCAGCTTGTCTGTGTCTTTGATTTGGAGAATTTAACCCATTAACATTCAACATTATCATCGATATTTGTGGATTTATCCCTACCATTTTGTTAGCCATTTTCTTGGTTATTTTGTGTTCTCTTATTTCTGTTTGTCTTTTCTATAGTTTTACTAATATAGTACTCCTTTCAGTACTTTTTGAAGAGTTGGTCTAGTGTTGGTAAATTCTTTCAATTTTTGTTTATCTGGTAATGGTTTTATCTTTTCTTCCTATTTGAAGGATAATCTTACCAGGTATAGTATTCTAAGTTGAAATTATTTTTCTTTTAGCATTGTTTGTTTTTAGAGAGATTTTTGTTATAAGGCAAGTGCACTCACCAGAGACAGAAAGTGAAAGATCATCCCTGGGGGGAGGGTGGCCACACCACAATCCCTTTTCCTCCATTCTCCTCTTGGTATTTTAGGCATGCACCACATATGCCCTGTGTGAGTTTCAAGCAGCCAGGTACAGGACTCCAACCACGGTTGACTACATGGAGTCCAGCAACAAGACCATTATACCATTCACTGGTCCCTCTTTTAGCATTTTGAATATGTCTTCCCATTCTTTCCTTGCTTGCGTTGTTTCAGTTGCGAGATCTAACACTAGCCTTATAGAATAACCTTTGTAAGTAACTCGACTTTGCCATTTTTAGAATCTTGTCTTTGTCTTTAATTTCTACTAATCCAACTATGAAGTACCATGGAGAGGATCTTCTTACGTTGATTCTATTTGGATTTCTTTTTATTTCCCAGGTCTAAATTTTTCCTTGTTTCTCTAGATTTGGAAATTTTTCAGATCATACTTCAGGGAAGAGGTTTTCTATGCCTTTCTCAGTTTCTTTACCTCTGGAATACTTATTATATGTATATTTGGGTGTTTAATGGTGTTTATAATTTCTTTAATGTTATCCTCATTTTTCTTTTGGTTATTTTTTCATACCTTTTGTTGGTTTGGTCTAAGTTTGAGACTTTATCTTCAAGATCAGAAATTCTTTCTTCTGCATAGTCCAATCTGCTGTTAATGCTTTTAAAGGAACTTTTGATTTCTCATATTGTGTTCTTAATTTCCAGGAGTTCTGTTTGGTCTTTTTTTCAGGGTGTCAATCTCCTTATTAAAATCCTCTTCCATGTCATAGAATATTTTCTTATCTCCTGGAAATGCTTATCAGTTTTCTTTTGCATCCCACTGAGTTTTGTCACAATGAATATTTGGACATTTCTATGAATTCCTTTGTGTTATCTATTGTTGTAAAAGGGTTTGTGTTACCTTGGGAAAGAGATATTTTCTCTTTTTCTCATGTTTCTTGTGTCTTTGTATTGGTTTCTGATCATCTGATGAAGTATTCAGTTATTTCTATCTATTATAGTGCATTTTGTAATGTCAGAATTGGGAAAATTCGCCCTATATCCCAAGTGTGTTCCTGGAAGAGATCTGCTTCTTCCAGTTCAGAGCAGGGTTTATGTAGGCTGCTTCATGTGGTTGGCTCCTACCCCAAGTTTTGGGTTCCTGATAAGCTAGGGATGAGGTAGGGAGATATGACTTAATGGAGTCAAGTTGTGCACCATGCTGGTGCACATGATGGATGGCTCCAGGTTGTAAAGCAAACCTGGGGCGAATAGAATGCACGTGGATTAGAGCCAGTGCCAAAATCCAGCTCTTCAGCAGGTGAGGATTAGGGAGCCAAAGTTATCTTAAAATGAAGCTTCAAATATAAATATTTCAGGATTAGCCCTGTGGCCTAGTGGTTAGGAGAGGTAGATCTCACATGACCAACTGCATTTCTGGTCTCCTAGAAATGTATCTTCTCAGCTTCGTGGGGATCTGACTCCCACATGGCTGACCAAAGTTTGAATCCTAGCCTGGCAACTTGAAAAGCACACCCAGTGCCATGTGTGCTTGCAAGAATCCTGATGGGAAGGAGGAATGGAGGAAAAAGGATTTCATTGTGACTATTTCCCTTTTGGAAATGCTTTCTTTCTGTCTTTCTGGCAAATACATGTACCCTCTGACATAAGAAATTTAAAAATTCTTAAAGATTCCAAAATTTCTCAAGATTCTTTTCTTACCTCTGAATTATAGCAGAAAAAAAGAGAAATGCTATCATTATAAAGTGTTTGTTTATTAAATAATAATTCTATCTGAATCATATTATGAATCTTATCATACATTTTAGCTAGGCAAAATAAGATATACCAAATTGAGGCATAATAACATTTTTCCAGTTTTAAACAAAGTACACAACTTAACGACATCATTTGTCACAATTTATAGATCCTCAGTGAGTTGTTTAATTTGTAGTTTGTATTTTCTCCATTTTAAAAAATGTTTATACAAATGTCACATCATTCTATTTTTTGACATCTCATGACATGTAGACCTTTTCTTTCTTTTCTTCTTCTTTTTTTTCTTAAGAGATAGATTGTTAAATATATCCCATAAGGCAATGACATATTTCTTCCCCTCTTCACTTCTCATTCTCAAATATTTAAGACTGACTGTGATCCATCAACTAACTAAAATGATCCTTCTGGACAGAAAATGAATCTCCATTCTGCTTGTAATCTCTAGATGTTTAAAAATGCATGCAGGGAAGCGGTCTGTCAGTTCTGTTTGAAATGCGTTTCTCAAGGTGACATGTAACTTTTTTTGTGTTTCTTGCTGTTCATGAGATTGACTAATTTGTTAATGTGCTAGATTTTTCTTTAACAGTAGTAGAAACCAAGTTTGAGGTTTCACTGTGCCCCTATCTAGCTCCCATAGGTCTTAAGGATATTTACACATAATATCTGGGAGAGTATCATAGGAAATTTCAAATTAGCTCTGAATGGGCAGTTCCAAGGCAACTAATCAGTTTATAATGTTTTTGCAAAAGTGATCTGTGGGCATATTTGCCTGCAACCACGTTTGCTGAATGCATTAGCTTGTCCTCTGCAGTTTCTTCTGGTTTATAAATGTAGCAAAGATTCATAGAAAATATTTTCCAGGATGCAGATTCATCTGTCATGCTTTATGCAGAAAGTCGCAGAAGCAAAAGTAGCTGTGAGGCCTATAGTTCAACATCGTGGTTGGGATTTATGGTCAGACAGGCCCTTCTACCAGGCCCTGTGCCATTTTGAGCAGGTCACTTGAGTGTCTGGAACTACAGACTATAAATTAGGCTTGCAACCACTTCCCACACACTGTAGCTATGCAGATTAAATAGGCTAACTTTATTAACACCTGGTATAATTTTCAACACTTAATCAGTACTACATGCACATTAGCCATCTTTATGATTTCATAGGATAGAGGAGCTGAGTGCAAAGAGGGAGATAGGAAAAGGCTGAAGAAAGAGAAAGTTTAAAATGACAAGAGAAAATACTAAAAGGCTTTATAAAACAATCACAAGATAAACATAAGAATAGGAAATAAAATGTTTGACTGTAACAACTGAGAAAAAAATGTAATGAGATCAGTTGTCAAAATGTATACTGGCTTTAGGACCCAGTTCAGAGATTTCTTATCAAAACTGTATTGTTTGGACATAGATAGAATTATCCAAAGGTAAACATTTCTAGAAACATGACTTGGTTCTGGAGATTTGGGTTTCTCTGGAGGCTGGAAGTAGGAACAGCTCCTGGAATCTGCCATCTGCCTCAAGTTCTGGCCTCCTAGAAATGCATCTTTTCAGCTTTGTGGGGATATCCTTTTTTTTTTTTTTTTTTTGGTAGAGGTTTTCGCTATAGGGCGTGTGCGCTCTCCAGAAAGACAGAGAGAGACAGAGAGACAGATTGCATAGAAATCACTCCCCAGGGAGGATGGCCATGCTGCAATCCCTTCTCCTCCATTCTCCTCTCAGGAGAGGCACACACGCCAGGCATGAGTTTAAGCCACCGGGTCCAGGACTTGAACCTCAGTTGACTACGTAGGAGTCCAGCGACATAGCCATTATGCTAACTGCTGGTCCCAAGGGGAGATATCCTAATAGCAGACTCTTGCAGAGAAACCAAAGCTTTCTTGACAGTGTGGTGATGAAGTTGTAACAGGTCAGTTACCCTACTCTCTGCCCAGAGAAGAATATAATTTCCAGGAGTTTCAGTAAACAATCCTGACCTAAAGTCATTCTCTTTCTATCATCAGCTCCCAAACATTGACATTATAATTAAGATATTTTTTTCAGACTCCTTAATAAGGCCAAAGCATTTTTTATTTCTTCGAAGAAAAAAAGAAATATGCTTACACATGTCATTTTGCATTTCACTCTTGAATGGCTTAAGCCAAAGAATATAATAAAGCAGTTTGAATTACATTTGGATTAAACTACTCAGGATATATATATATATTTTAGGAAAAAATTCAAAAACACACCAAAACCCCCAAATCAAGCCTTCAGGCTGACTATTTAACCTTCAAATACTGGCAGAGAAAAAGGGTATTAATACTATAATTCTAAGTTAGCACCTAATCTTAATCTTTCTGAAATGGTTCTTGCATACTGCTCTCTATTGTTAACCCATGTGAATGGTCAGCAGAACTTTCCCATATTTGAATTCTGTGTTATAAAGGAGCTCTAGCCCTGTTTTCATTCCCCTCTGCTAAATAATGCACACGACTGAAATTTTACTGCCTGGCTGTCTGCAGCCATGTGTTGAATTACGATAGGGAACAACTGCTTTGTTCTATCAGATAAGATGGCTTCTCCCTATCAGCTATCAAAGGTAAAATAAGGAAGGCCTTATTTGAGCTTAGAAAACTCTCCAGGAAAACTTGTATTACCTGGAAAGAACACTAAAGAAAATGAAAATGTCTCCTATGAAAATCTAAAGTAATCACCAGCATATTCTGCTGATGTATAAACTAGGATGCTTCCACATCACTCAGACATTTTTAAAGATTGATTATTGTAAAACAAGCAAGCAAACAAAAAAACACTCACAGGCCACTTTTTCATGAACCATCATTTGTATTCTTTGGTTCAAACTCAAAAACAGTAATTTAAAATAAAGAAGATTTGGTAAGAGGCCAGACATAATGTAGCATTCCGTGACACTGACCCCACGTGGGGAGGTTCTAGGTCTGTGACAGGACATGCAAAGAAGGCATGTGCCCATGATCTGGGCCAGCTGAGGATGGACTACAACAGGAATACCCTACTGGGCATGACTCTTCTCTCTCTCTTTATGTGTGTGACTGTATCTCATGGAAGAAAGAAATATTCTTTAAAGAAGAAGGAGGAGGAGAAGAAGAAGGAGAAGAAATGATAAATATGCTGACTCAAGATGAAGAGTCACCAGAAGCATGTTAGTGCTTAAATGTAATATGTCTCTACTCCCAGACTTACTCATGCTTAAGATAGGGGTTTGCATGAGCTACCTCTCTTCTCATTTGGGGTTAATAGGACTTTAAAAATTCCTTCAGGAGAGCCAGCAGATGGCATAATTGTTATGTCACTGGACTCCCATGTGATCAATTGTGATTCAAATCCCAGACCTAGTGGCTTAAAACTCATGCCAGGCATGTATGTGTGTATGTGCCCAAAATCCCAAAATAAAAATGGAGAAGGGATTTTGGCATGGCCATCCCCCCGGGGGTGATTTTTCTCTTTCTGTCTCTTTGTCTCTCTCAGTCTCTTGGGTGAGCACATGTGCCTATAAGAAAAAAAAAATCTCTCTTTTAAAAAAATCCGTTCAGATACGATAATCTAGCACTCACTCGTTCATTCAACTAATGTCCCTTGAGTGCATACTCTGTGCTCAACACTGTTCTAAGCATGTTAAGCATGTGAAATACTGGGTCCTCAAATTTCAGCCACACAGCCTGTGGATGAGATCAAGCTGAGTTTATTGGCAAGGATAACCACAAGTTTGACTAAGCTGCAATTAAGTCTCAAATGAGGAAGGCAAGGTTGAAATTAATTAAAAATTAGTTTAAGGCAGGTCTTTCAATGTGGGAGAATAGGGAGACTCGAAAGGATTGAATGAGTATCATAGTACAGTAGTTTAGAATTGGCAGAAAGAACAAAAAGAATTTTTAAGAAAAAAGATTCAAAGAATCTTTGTTAGTTAACTGCCTCTCCATGTTTTCTATTGAAGATTGATCAGTTTTTCGGGAAGTAAACATAATGAACAATTAGGTTATGTGCCTGGGCAGGAGTCTCCTGGAATGAGAAAGTTTTGCTAATGAATACAGTGGACTAGTAAAGTCATGTTAGTCTAACCAGCAAGCTGTGCATGGAGTGGAGATGGGAATAGGTCATTTTCATTCTCATACACTTGCAATCTACCAGTGGACAAAACAGAGAAAAAGCTTTGCACTTGTGGAGATTACATTCTAGCAATTTCAACCAACTTGTAATTCTAAACGACAATGAGGAGTTTGAATTATGAGTAGGCACTAATTTTTCCTTCATAGTTCTAATTCAGAATCAGCCAGATACTATTTCTTTATTATGTCACTCAGCAAAGCTTATGGACTCTTCCTAATGCCCCACTTGTCTAGTGTGATAGCAAAAAATGTCCTCTGGAATTTTACTACCTAGTGGGTGGCATCAACTTGTAAATAGAGCCTATTTACCTAAGCTAGCAAGTGATTCCCAAGAGAGTTACTCAGTTGATAAAACTAGTATTTGTTCTCACAAAGAATTTTAGTTAGAAAAGTACTTGCTTTACAATCATAATGTATGAAAAGGGAAAGTGAATGGATGGAAATTCAGATCTACAGACTACTTTCTAACCTGATCCAAGATTGTTAAATCAGTTTCAAAGTTACCGTGTATTTGAATAAGACCCAAGGTCATTGCGTTTACTTGTTCTCATGACTAAGCATGAAGAAACTGCTACTGTGACTCCTCCCTTGCCTCCCCACCCTTTTCGATTATTCCATAGCACTTTTAACACTAACTCAGAACCACAAAATTCACAAGCCTTCTGAAGCCTGCAGACAGGGTGAGATGTGAAGTGGCTGGCTGCAGGGCAGCTAGAAGGTGGCCACTGAGTTTCATGGGAGAGTACATGCCCTGTTTAAAAGTACTCACATGCCCTGGGGACAAAGAAGGCACAAGCCAAAGAAAGGTCTGTAGACCTGATTCAGCTCGTCCCTGACCTGCTTATTAACCCTAGTTAAAATAACGAATGCCGTAAGTGCCAGAAGTGAGGGCTTCTGTTCTAGGGACTGGCTGTCCTGGGAGCTCGCAAGGCCTGTCTTGGTAGGTGGAAAACTCACAGTCATTTTTTGTTGATTTTATAGCACTGTTTATTTGGAGAAGAAAGAAACCAATCTTTGGGGCTTTAGGTATTGGTCACGGTGCCATAATTAAGATATATTTAATCCTCATGCCTTTCATTTAACCTATGTATTTTCAATGCCATTCTATCATCAACATTGTTTTTGGGCATATCAAAAAACAGGTCTGAGTTTCTTAAGTTCTTATAACTGAAACAGACCTTAATGGTTACAGACTTCAAATCTCCCATTCTTTGGATGAGTGAACAAAGCCAGGCAGGTGGATCTATTCAATCCCAGTCACAGAACATGTCAGAGCTAGACCGAAAGCCAAATGTCAAGGCGTCTGCCCATTCTTACCCTTCTGCTTTCCTAAGGAGTTTCTCTCCTAAGTAAAGAGGTTGACATAGTAAATAAAATTCCTATAGAAAAATTATGGAATAATCCATACAAATTAAAAACTATGAGGGCATCTACAAAGCCAATATTAAAGTAAATATTTAATATAAAGTAAATATTAAAGCTCTTAGCTCTCTTTCCTTACTCCAAATTATACCTCCTTGAGCCTTTTCCATTTTAACAAATTTGTGTGTATTGTGGCTGATCTAATTTTATCAACACATAGATCATGTATAATATACAATGTATGTATACTCACCAGATTTTAGTCTGATGTTGCTAAAATGGAATTATGCTGTAACAATTTGATTTTTCCCCTAAATAATGTCATGGTCATCCTTTCATATACAGACTACCTACTATTTCTTTATGTGTAGAGCATTACATGGTGAGTAGGCTTTAAATTATTTTCATTGTTGCTCTACTATAAACAGTTCAGTTGCCACCAATTAAGGCTAGGACAAAAGTGTCCCATAAGCATCTTTTTCATATGCCCTTTATCAGGTGTACTATTATTCCTATAGTAGATATTCCTAAGTGTGGAATTTCTGAGCCAGAAGATGTTTGCGTTCATAAATTTTGGATTTAAAATTTGGGAAGTACTACTAAATTTCTATTAAAAAAAAAAGAATAAAAAGAAAGAGCATGTCAGTTTACACCCAAGAAACAGTGAACATGAGCCCTCTCTCTAGCATTGAGTACTATCAAGCATGGCATTTGCACCACCCTTCCATACCTACGAAGAGCAAGTCCTGAATCTTACCTAACAGGAGCAAAAATAAACATAGAGGAGGAATTTATTGAGCCAATCTTGAAAGGGGCAGATATAGCAACGGCCTCAGAAAAGTATAAGCCGGGACCTGAGTGTCCCTGGAGTGCAATTTGCTCCCCCCATGTCTTTCTGCCCATTGGCTGCATTTGCTCAGTCAGCTTCTCTGCACGCCCCTCTGCTCCTTTTCTAAGTGGTGCACTTCTGGACTCATATACTAACATGAATCATAAGCAAGGAGCAAAAGAGCCTTCTTTATGTGTAGAGCATTCCATAGTGAGTAGGCCTTAAATTATTTTCATTGTTGATCTACTATAAATAGTTCAGTTGCCATCAATTAAGGTAGTAGTTTGAAACACCCTAGGGAAGATTCTGATTGGCCCCAGCTTTTGCATCACAGGCCACCAATTGAAACAATTATGGTGTGTGTGTGCATGTGAGTGTGTGTGCACATGCACTCACATACGTGAGTTTGAAGTAGTATGTGTGACTAGATCAGTTGGAAGCATGTGCCCCACCAACCATTGTGCTTGATACCCTCAAAGGGGGCAAAATAAATGTTGGATTGGCAGATTGTGCATATGCACATACACACACACACACACACACACACACACATCAGATTTTTACATGCAAGATAATAAAAGTTTGTTCAGATGTTTAAACAACTGTCAGACAATATTTCTTTCCCTTAAATTTTTGTGTTCCCTAAAGTTAAACAACTGTCAGACAATATTTCTTTCCCTCGAATGTTTGTGTTCCCTAAAATTTTGTTATTAGCAAATTTAAAGAAAGGACTACAAACTCATATTAGAAAATCTTTTATTTGTTAGATCTTCACAGAACACATCTTCACTACAAAGGAAAATAAAGTCCTAGCACTGGTAAAATTTATTATGAACACCTTACTTCAGTGCTTCCCTAAACTTCCCTGATAAAATGGAAATTCAGAGTTTTGCTAAGTCATTGTTCTTGGGAAATTAATTAATCAAAATCAGCCAGCTTGTGTTTAGTATTTCATTAAAAATTCAAAATAGAACTTGGATGGAGAGAGGCATGATGGTTTATGATCTCTTAGACCGCTGTTGGGAGTGGGAGAGTCCTCTTAGACCCTAGCATATGTACACAGGAAGTCAGACAGGACAGTGGACAGAGCAGGTCGCTGGATCCAGACAGCCTGCATATGAATCTGGTCTATGGTATGGCTATGTAACCTCGACTAAAACATTTAATGCTTGTACTGCATCTCCATCTGAGAAATGGGAGAACAGTGCTAGCTCTCTCATAAGTATCGCGAGGAGAGACTGAGCTAGCATATGAAAATGCATATACACAGTGAGAAGGCAGTCAGTGCTCATTGTTATCATTATCTGAGCAAGTTAAGCCACACAGTTTCTTTAGGTATAAAATCGATCTTTATTTATCTACCCATTGGTAGATAAGTTCTATTCTCAGGATTAATGATGTGGTCTTTGAGAATTCCCATAATTAACTTTTATAAAAAGAAATATAGTTGACATTATTCATTGACTACTTACTGCCCAGCAAGCATTGTTTTAGGCTTGTCATACATTGCTTTGTTCATTTCTCCCTACAACCTAATGATCCCATTTTAAAATTTAAAAAAAATGGAGACACAGAGAAGTTAAGTGCCCCAAATTACAAAACTTGTAAATGGTGAAACCTGAGTTTGAACATGGGCATTCTAATTCCAGACATGCTTAGTCCACCTCAGTACAATGTCTCCACAGAAAAACACAGGTAGGAGTACAGTCATAAGCAGATGTCATTATTACAGGTGCCTAGGAAGCCTTCAGATGCTATCATCCTGGGCAGCAGAGCAACAAGGAGTAGGAGAAGAGCCATGACCGGGACAGGTATCCTGGCACTGCCTCTCACTGGTTATGTGATTTTGGTGTGAGCCTTCACCTGGCTGATTGTGTTGATGCCCACCAGATTCTCTATGTTCAATAGACTTTACATTCCAAGATTCTTCCAGACAGTGCATGCTGAATTGGAAAGTGGCCAGTGTGATTGTAGGGACTCCTCTGAGCAGAGCAGGTATGGAGAGGCATGGTTACAGAGAGGAAGGGGGATGCTTCAAGCTCCTAGCAGACTTTACTCCATTACGTCCTCCCAACAAGTCAGATATTATGGATCTCATATTACACAAGGAGAAACAGGTGTCTCCACAAACAATGCAATGTTCTAGGGATGGAAAACCTGTAACTCCACCAGTGAATTTAGGAGAGAATTTTGCCACAAAGCGCCTTCCACCTTTCTGTGAACATTTTAAAATTGTTGCCATGCATATGGATTATGTGCAACCATCAGGAAAAAGAACAGCAAGAAAAGTTATTTTTTAACGCTTTGTCACTGCTAATGGAAAGTATGGGTCTCAGCACCTTTCTCTCCACATTTTGTCTGTCAGTTTCTCTACATAGTCATGTGCTTTCAAGCCAATCACCCTGGCTCTGTGCCTCCCTGCAGTACTGCCTCTGGGAGTCGCCCCTGCTCACCATTCTGACTTGGGACCCTCAGTTCCCTACCACCCCGCACCTGAGTAACAAACTGCCCACAAGAGAAGAATGCTTTTTTGTCATTGTTTCCACTGGTCTTACTTCCTCCTTTGCCCGCGTCCTCTTTTTTGGAACCTAAGAACAAGAAATATAGTATTCTCAAACATCTCTCTCTAGACTTTTCTCCCAACATTCAGCCATTCTATTCCTTTGGAAGTATTTAGTCACCCCATTCTAAGATGGTAAAATCTCTGTAGGCATTTATAAATATAACTAGATATAAAAAATAAATAGAACATGTGATTGATAAAATATACAAGTCCTAGCTTAGTATTGGTAGGTTTAAAAGTATTTTGAATTAAAAAAATGTTAAAAAGTATTTATTTAATGGCTGTTGGCCATGTGTAAGTCCAGTGCCTTAACCATCACACTTCCTGCTGGCCCCTTAAAATTATTTTTAAAGTAGACAGTCACTCACATGATTAAAAATCCAAGAGGAACAGAGAATGTATATATATATATATATATATATACACACACACACACACACACACACACACGTATATATATATATACACATACATGCACACAAACACACACACGCATACTGAAAGGCACCCTCCCACCATGCCCTTGGCAACCACGTTCTCCTCCCTACAAATTCTCAGAGCTTTCAGTGTCTTGAATATCAGCCTAAACATATTTTATGTTCATGCAAGCAAATAGCAATACATATTCCCACGCTCATAGAGAGGGGAATTAGCTTTCACCTTCTCAAAGAAAGGCTGTCAGAGAATTTGTCTTCATACTTTAAAACCATCCCACATATAAGAGCTATTTTTATTCACACATGTTTAGTACAGAAATAGACTGTTCTTCTCCTTAATTTGCTTTCATTAATATATTTTGGAGCTTATTCCAACGTAATCAATATTTTGAAGAAGTGCCTTTGTTTGTTTTGCTTTGGTTGCATAGTATTCCCCTGTAAGGATAGATGTACCATAATTTACTTAACCACCTCTTCCTATAGTCAGTTAAGATGCTTCTAATCTTTTGCTCTTGAAAATATTTTCATTTTACACAGATAAGCATTCCTGTAAAATAAATTGCTTGAAGTAGAATAGCTGGATCAAAGAGTCTAAGCACCTATGAATTTTATATATTCTTTGAAGTTTACCTCCATAAAGAATATTCTGATTATATCCTATCAGCAGTTTATGATAGGAAAAGAACTAGTTAGGTGAAAAAAATTATTTTTTCTTTGCATCTCAGTCAAAGGATCTGAAATAGCAGCTATTATCTTCTTTCATAATGAGAATAGAGTAAAAACATGAGATGACAAATTACCTTTATACATCTTTCTGTCATAAGCAGAGCCTAGAGTTAGAACTATGCAAGGTAATTATTTTCAGGAAGAGTAAAAGAATAAATTCCCCTATGCTGATTTGCAGATCAAATGCATCACCACCTCCCAAATTTCCTCCATGTCTTCCCTAACAGTTATAAAAGCAGCACAAATCTTCCCTCAGTAGCAAAGATTGAATATGGATTCGTGCCTTAGTCCACACATCTAGAAAGTGTCTATTTTGTACCTACCATATGCCTGGTGATACACAGGTGTCTGCAGTGAGATTAAATTATTGAGTTGTCAGGAAAGTCATGACCCATTTTTGCATAGAAAAATACATCATGGATTTCCTGACCACCTAATATTTAGAGATGAAAGTCAGAACAAATTTAAGCCCCAGCAAGGAATATAGAAGCAGAACCCTGCTGTGGAAAAGAGAAGTTTAATAGTTCACAGAAACCCAGTGATTTTGGGAGATAAGGGCTGTTTTGGTTTTTTTTTCTGTTTTATTTTTTTTCCGTTGAAATCTTATAGCACAGTAGTTCAGGGTATGGACTTTGTATTCAAATCTTGCTTCTACATCTCTCATTACTTCTGTTTTTTCATCTATAAGATGCAAATAATAGTGATAACTCTTGTGGGTTAGAGTATCATTATTCACATTTCTTAGAATAATGATTTGCACATAAACTAGCTAGAAATGTCAACTTCTTAATATTAAAATCATATTATATTGAATATTATTTTATATAATTGTAATATGATTTAAGTTTGTCATTTTATTAATATATGATATATTATCAAATACATTATTTAATATATATTAATATGATATATAATGTATATATAGAATATATTTACTATTATATTACTATTAATATATCATATGTTATTTAACATTATAATGCAACTGATTATGCATGATTTAATATTAATATATTATTTAATATCATAATACAACTCCATATTAGTTGTATTAGTTAATCATTGCTGCAAAGAAAATCACTCAAAAAACCAAGTGACTAAAACAATATTTATTATCCTTAGTTCTGTAGGTATAGTTTATTTGGGTCCTCTGCTTCAAGACTTTTCACATGGCTGAAACAAAGGCTGAAATAAACTGCTAGCCAATACAGTAGTTATCTCAAGGCTCACCTGGGGCAATGGCCACTTACTAGAATGCTCACGTGGCTGTTGGCAGGATTCAGTCCCTCAGAGGTTGTTGACTAAAGGCCACTCTTAGTTCCTTGCCACATGGACTCCTGCAATATGGCAGCTTGCTTCATCACAGTAAGTCAGGCAAGGCAAGGCAAGGCAAGAGAAAGAGAAGAGAAGACAGTAGTCCCAGTCTTTCATATTTTTTTAAAAAGAATTATTTATTTATTTATTTTAGTGTGACCAGAGAGAGAGAAAAGGGAAAGTGAGAAAACAAGCCATCAGGTTTGGGACTCAAACCGCAGCCGGCCATGTGAGAATTAAAAGCAACAGCTTAACACTTCTGCAGTTTTCTATTCATTAAAGCAAGTTACTAGGTGCAGCCCACACACAGGGAAAGGGATTTTACAAGAGAGTGAACGCAGAAGGGGAAATCACTGGTCATCAATGTAGATGCAGCCCATCACAATAGTCCTTCCTCAGATTTTTGTGGCTTAGAAGCAAAGGTAGAATAGATGTACTTACAAGCTGGGTTAAAGACCATGCTAGATGTAAATTATGTTACAGTTTGAAATGAAGATAAGTATTCTATTTGCCTAATTGTCTTCATACAAAAATATAAAATTCCAGATAACAATAAATTCGAGCTCATTTGACAGTGATCCAGATATGTATGAAGAATATGATGTTGGCATCAAGCCAGCTATAAATAACAACTACAATAGCACTGCAACCTTATAAATTGCATAAGTCACTCCACTTTCAGGAGCACTATGATTTGGTTCATTGCCAGCTTGACAGTAGTGGTCCATTCCTAGGAGAGAAAATAAAGTATTTTTTAAAAACTGTAAATGTTTTCAACACATAAATAAATGGCAACACAACTAAAGCACTTTTCACTGATAACTTAGAACTCTTTTGCCTTTTACAAATTTACTTAAGGTGATCTCACTCATGTATTTAGTGAAGGAAAGAAATGTTCGACAAATGGCTTTGATACTGTGAAGACCTCTGGAGAACAAGAGGTTAAATTTCTGTCTTTTTTCTTACACTGAAACAAAATTTTAGATAGTTCTATTTTTTAAATGCAAATAAATGAATTTGAACTACAAGGAAAAAATGTATTTTAGCTGTGAGAAGTAGAGAATGCATTTTTGTATATGCAAACTCAAAATTTATAAAAATGAAAGAATTATAAGCTTTTATATATAAAATATTTTTAATTTCTGAATGACCAAAAAAGGATAAAAATATAATGGGAAAAGATACACGAGTTAGAAAAGTATTTGTAAAAAATATTGTCAACTTGATGATTTTCTAAATATAGAAACACTTATAAAAATCAATAAGAAAAAGAAGAAAATAACCAAAGAGGAAATGGCCAACAAACATTACAATTATAATTTTGGCGGCCAGCTGATAGAGTGATGTGTAGCGTGGCTATAGCCCACACAGCTGACTGTGTGGGAGTCCAGGACTCGCTGACTTAGGAGGCACACTCTGTGTGTGTGTATGTGTGTGTGTGTGTGTGTGTGTGTGTATGTGCACACTCAGAGTCCTGAAGGAAGTGTTGGAGGAGAAGGAATTGTGGTGTGGCCATTCCCATGTAGAGTGCTTTCCAAGACCTAGTGGCTTGAGCATCATGCCACTGTGTGTGTGCCCAAAATCCCAGGAGGACAATGGCAGAGAAGGGACTGCAGTATGACCATACCGCCACAGTGATTTCTGACTTTCCTTTTCACTGTCTCTGTTTCTCTCCAGAGAGCACACATACCTTATGGTAAAAAAAAATAAAAAAAAAAAAAAAAAAAAAAAAAAAAAACTTTTAGAAAAAAAAAAAAAAAAAAAAAAAAAAAAAAAAACAAATAAACAAACAAAAAAAAAAAGAAAAAAAGAAAGAAAAAGAAAAAATCTATGTTATAATCATTAATTAATCCCTCTACAAAATTGAATTTGTTAAAATTTTGAAGTTGTTTTCAATTCATATCTATTTTTATGTATCATGTTAAATAGAATTGGGTCTGTTTCAGTGTTTATTATATTGTACATTAGGTCTCTTTTCCTCATGGTCTGCTCAAAATTAACTCTCACTAATTTGAGTAACCACATAAGTAAAGGTAACAATGAATTGTCAGTCAAAGAATAAATTAAACACCTATAAACCTAGACTAATGGAAATAAATAATTAACTAAATTAATAAATGCAGGGGCCAGCAGGTGGTGTGGAGGTTAAGGTGGCTGGATCCTACATGGCTGGTTGCCCGGTCTAATCTTGACCTAGTGACTTGAAAAACATGCCCAGTGTGTGTGCAGGCACGCCCAAAATACCAAGGTGAGAATGGAGAAGGAGTGGCAGCATAGCCATACCCCTTGGATGGGTGATTTTTCACCTTTCTTTTCTCTCTCTCTCTCTCTTTCACTTTCTCCTTCTCTCTGTGTCTGGTGAGTCCATGTGTCCTATATCAAAATAAAATAATAAAATAATAAATAAAATAAAAGGAGAAAGTTGGCTGTTCTTCATTTAATTAATACATGTCTTTCAATTGATACATGTAGAAAGAAAGATAGAACTATCAGACCCCTACTGGGCAAGCCACTGTAATCATGACTGCAGATAAAAATTACTAAATAGCAGAATTAGTAAGTGACACTATCATGAGAAACAGGATATTTGCCAGACAGAGCAAATGTCAGAGTAGGAAGCAGCTAAAGAAACATGACCACTAAATGCAATATGAGAATTCTGGATTGGATCTTGGAATACAAACAGAATATCAGTGTAAAATCTGGAGAATTTCCAACAAAGTCTGTAGATTAATTAATAGGGTTATATTTAGTTAATAGTATTTATTTCCTAGTTTCAATAATTGTGCTTTGGTCATTTAAGGTTCTACCATTTGGTGAAACTGGGTGAGAGCTATAAAAGAACTTGCGATACCGTCTTTGAAACTGTTGTTTAAGTTGTTTAGGTAAGTTTAAAATTCAAACTTAAAAAAAATTATAGAGGCATGCCATTCCCTGCTCCAGATTTTGGTCCCATCAGATGACGTTAGTAATCATCACACAACTTGGTTGCTGTCACTGGTGGGAAAATCCAAGTCCAACGTAAGGAAATCAGTTTTGAAAGTTTGAGTGAATCATTTCCTTGTGTGCTATTTGATCTATTGTACAGAATGCCTTACCAAATCACTACCCGAACTTTGAGATATACCCGTAAACAAACACTGTGAGGTAAAAACAAAAGACTAATCTTGAGAGATTAAAAAAATATATTTACTTTCTCCATATCTCCAGATTTCTATATCTCCCTTGCACTACACGAGGCTAAAATCTTCCTACAATTCTACGTCAGTGTACAATGGCATGAAAGAGCTAGCCCAGGAGAAGAAGGGATAAGATTCCCAGGCAGTGTGAAACAATGACTTCTCAGCAGTTATCATCTAGGGTAAAACACAATGTTAAAAGCTGACTCATTCTTGTAGTATTGCAGTATGAGCTTTTCTATGATTCAGGAGCTTTGGGGCAATAGAACAGAAATAAGACTGGTGGTGACTTTGGATTGTTTACAGTAATTTGGGAGAGAAAAATACCCATGTGAAATGACTTAAGAATTAAACACAAAACAACATATTGGATTTCTACCTCAATTAGATAAAATCTAGCTTCCTAGACCCTTAATTAACTTTTTCCTTCCAATTTCCCCTTCTAGAACAGTGACCAATAAAAAATTTAAAAAAGGGAGATTTGGAGGGGAGGCAGAAGGGGGAAGAAGTTTAGCACAAAGTGTTCAAAAACCCACTTGATGTGCACCTGCCTGTATGACTCCAACCTCTCCTATCCTCCCGCCAGGCTGTCCTGCCCAGTCCATTGGACTCCTTTGTCTTCTCCAAACAGTTCCAGGAAGCCCTAGAAGCTCTGAAGTGCTCACATCTCAGGACTTTGCACGTGTTCCCTCTTTCTGGGTTGTTCTTTCCTTCCTTATTTACATGCTCACTCCTGCTTACTTTGTTTCTGTTCCAAGGTCATCTTTCCTTAAGTCTTCTCTGCACATTCAAAGTCAGTCACTCACCCTTACCCCAGAATCCCCAATCTCTTTACTTGGCTTCATTTTCCTCCTTGGCTCTTACCACCACTGAATGCTCTATATATTTAGGGACATTTAACTGTTGTCTATCCCCCACCTCTCTAGAAAATGACTACTATGAGAGCAGAAACACCATTTTCTTTTTTCATTGCTGTCTATCAGGTGCTAGAAGTCCTGGCATGTAATAAGTATTCAGTGATCATTTGCTGAATGAATGAATGTTCATGCTTTATCATCTATTTACCCCAATATCCTATTACTTCTGAAATGCCTGGTACCTATGAAAATAATCTATTTCTCTACTAAGGCATTTAATGCACTTCCCTCCACTTCAGCAGTCTTATATGTAAGTATTATACTCCTCTGTTGGATGCTAAAGTTTCTTAAATCACAATCTATTCCTCATTAAGGGCCTACCACATAGTAAATGTTGAAAAAATGAGTAAGTTTGACCTTAATGTTTAGTGCCTTAAAGCTTCATAAGAACCCAAATCCTCAAAACAAGTCAATCCATTTGTTATATTTTATTAAAGCAAAAAGAAAATCTATCTTAGAAATGTTTCAACAAGGAAAAAACTAAAAGGGTATTTTGTTGCATCCTCATTTCATGTAAAATCCAATTAGGTGGTACAATGCTTTTTTTGAGCGTTCTAATTTAGCTGAGATAAAGGCTTATTGAAAAAAGAAATGAATCTTACTTTCATTAAACCAGGAAAATGAAACAAAACATAAAAACGAGTGCCAAAACATTAAAGATATTCAATTGAAATCAGATTCAACTCCTCTAGGTACAAAAAAGAAAAATTACTTCATTCAGCATGGTAATTCGTATGTAAGCTTCTTATAAAATTTTGACTGCATTTGCCGTAATTTCAATTATTCTTCTCCAACAATTCAGTAGGAATATGAGAGGTACAATGACTGACTGCTTGAATCAGAATGTCATTGGCCAAACACAGATATAGCAGGTAGATTAAGACCAGGCTCAGGAGAGAAAAGTCTGGCTAGGACATGATGCTTAGTGAAGTTTGAAGAAAGGAAAGAATACAACTTGGAGAATGTAGCATCAAAGCTCCACATGGGTGTGAGCCTGAACACTGGAATTCTTTGTCCTGATACTTGGTTTCTTCATTTGCAAGGGTTAGTCATTTGAGTCACTCTGGAGAACCCACTAATTCAGGAAATGCAAGATTTTGGTGGAATTATTTCAATAGAATGTGCATTTAGATAATTATACGAGGCTCTACTTTACTTAAGCAGTGCCCACACAGACTGTGTAATGTCATCTGCTATGAGAAAAGTGCTCCTTCTCCCACAACCGGGTGATTACAGAGTACTGGAAATAAACTCTATATCAATGTAAGAATAAGAAAGGAAAAGAAAAGCAGTGTTTTTGAGATCACAGAGAAATGTAAGGTCTTACGTATGTAATTTTTATGGATCTTTTAAAACAAAGGAACTATTATCAGGAAATATAACTATATCCAGTGTGAACATGGCTAAAATTCTGCTGAGTCAGAACAATGCAAGTACGAGTACTATAGTATGTTGAGACTGAAAATTCAAGAATAGAGGCCCAAAGGAGATGGTAGTGGTGACAGAACAGCTGAAAAATGAGACCAAGGTGTGAGTGGGGAAGGCACAGAAAAGAAAATAAAGAGCTCAGGAGATTACCTTGAGGAACCAAAACCAAATGCAATTTATGGAGAAGCCCTGGTACAAACCATGATGGTTCTAAGCCAGTGAGTGGAAGACTGGCCATGAGAAGGCCATTAAGTAGCCTAAGCTCAGCTCACTCGACAGCATGAAGTGGTAACTTGTGAGTGACCCACACTATGGACTGGTGATACTCTGTTAGCCCTTCAGTGTACAACGTCCCTAAATTGTGTTGAATTCCTCTCTGTGTTGAATTTCGGTGGACCAAAGTTAGGTACAGATAATCTGCATTCTCGTAATGAGAAGAGACTTGGTAGATATTTTCTGCTGTAAATTATAAGTAAAAGAGCTTCATTGAAACCATTTCAAATCATTTTCTTTTCTCACTAATCATGTTTAGATTTCTTTTTGCCTTTTTCAAACTACCTTAGAGGAATCCAAAGATAAACAATTATCCATATAATTTTCTTCCATATTTGCCATTCTTCGAAGCAGAAACTTTTTTTTCTTTTTTTTGGAAAGTTTTTTTTTGCTATAAGGCACGTGTGCTCGCCAGACAGACAGAGAGAGACATAGAGACAGAAAGTGAGAAATCACCCCCCAGGGAGGATGGTCACGCCGCAATCCCTTCTCCTCCATTCTCCTCTTGGGATCTTGGGCACGCACGCACACGCGCCTGGCGTGAGATTTAAGCCACCGGGTCCGGGACATGAACCATGGTTGACTACGTGGGAATCCAGCGACATAGCCATTACGCTAACTGCTGGTTTCCAAAGCAGAAACTATTTTATTCATTTTTTTATTCCCATAATGTCTACTTCAGTGCTAGGGAGAATTAAAAAAAACAGTTACTGAGTAATCAACGTTTAGTTGCAGAAACTGTTATGTCCAAGCTGTGGTGGTCTCCAGGTCGTTTTTTGAGAGTCAATTCATATATCACCTGACTTAGATTACCAGATCCACACTCTGCTTTGATTCATGTATTATGTATTATCACAGTTCTGAATTACAATGTTTCCTTTTACAATTTTACATGAATAGATTAATTCTAGGAATGTGAGTTCTTTTATAATGAATGTTTTCTTTTTAACTTCTTATATTAGCATTAAGAAAAAAGGACTAAATCTTCATACTAAAATAATTTAAAAGTACATTTTCAAGCCCCTCAGACATTTGTTTTTGAAGCTTTTAAGGCTTTAGTTTTATTTTCTCTTCTCATCACAGGCAGAGCGATGATTTTGATCATTTTGTTAGTTTTGTTCTCTGTGCTATCAACCCCCTGAATCTTTGATTCATGTCTTTCATTTGAATAGTTCTTCTTCCCTAATCTTTTTTTGTTAATTTAAATAAGAATATTTACTGATAATCACTATATGTATTTTTTCTCTTTAAAATTTGTTTATTCTTTATTCAGGATGAAATGTGTGCATGAGAGACAGCGAGAGAGAGAGGAGAATGTTCCACAGGGTTTGGTCATACTGGGATCCCCCTTCTTCAGTTCTCCAGCCCACTGGATTTTAGGCATTCTCGTGTGTGTCCATCTTGTTTCAGGCTGACAGGGCCAATAATCAAATCATAACTGCCGTGTTGGATCCTACCTCTCTTCAACAGCTTTTACTTCTGTGCCCACAGAGTCTGCCCTTTCTTCCTTTACACCATCCTTTGTCCTTGTCAAAAGTAGTCTTCAGTGTGCCAGTTAGTCATTATTATTAACTGTCACATTACAAAAACATTCTGCTTTTCTCCAAAGATCTGGCATACTACATGTAAAACCATTCATTTCTTGATTCACAGCAACATATTTTACATCCTGATTCTTTACAAGCATGAACATGTTCTGAAATAGTGGGGCCAGCAGATAACCTAATGGCTACATTGCTGGACTTTCACCTATCTGATCACAATTCACGTCTCAGACCTGGCAGCCTGAAACTAATGCCAGGCACATGTGCGTGTGTCCCCAAAAGCCTGAGAAGAGAATGGAGAAGAAGGGACTGCACATGCCCATACCCCCTGGGGGAGGATAATTTTTCATTTTCTGTCTCTCTGGTGAGCACATATGCCCTCTCTCTAAAAAAAAAAGAAAAGAAACAGCTCCATGGAATCACTCGTTTTAAGGTAATATGAACCACTTGTATTTTTTTCTTTAACTAGTGTCCAACTTATTAAGATCACTGATTTCTTCAGAAAATTCCTCTATTAATTAATTTAACCATCATCCTAATTCTGAAACTATATGTGTTTCTAATTTTAAAGATAAATTTATTTTAGGAAAAAGTAATTAGAAACCTTAAATGTATATAAATGGAACATAAAAATGTGGAAAAAGAAATGATGTATCAGAGGCCATTTGTTCTCACTAAATTGTTTACTTAACACAGAAACATTGATCTCTCAGTACAGTAAATTCCCAAAACTCTGAGACTGGTCTTGTTTCATATTTTAAAGCAGGTGCTCAACATTGTTATTATAACAGATTGAATTGTTTTATATGTATTTAGCCTTAGTTAGCTCCAAATGTTAAAAAGATATTTACTGATAATAATATATAGATTATAAAGTTTTTGTCTTGGCTGATATGCATAGTATTTGTGCTGGAAAAAGCAATGTTACACACTGTAAAAATATATGTGATTAAATGTAACTTAAAATAAAAGTTTTTAAATAAGTTGAATGATTGAAGGTAAATTTTAAGTACTTCAATGAAATTAATTGATTTTTTATGTGAAAGGAACAGTATATTTTATAGAAGTAAGAATTTTCATAATGTTATTTATAATTAGTTATAAGTAGTCATCCTCTTCATCAAATATACTACATGCTTTCTTAAATTTTTCCAGTTTTCAGACAGTTCTCCTAGTAGGTGGAATTCAGTGTTTATTTCTGAAACTGTGTACGAGTTTTAATAATATAATGAAAAATTAGTGCTTTTTCCAACTTTAAATTGTCTCTAGTTGGTCTCTAGTAGTTTGAAGTCCTATTTAAAGCCTTTTTCCCATCTTTTAAGTTGTATGACCTTTTTCTTTTTTTTTGAGAGGTTTTTACTACAGGGCGCATGCACTTGCCAGACAGAGATAGTGAGACAGAAAGCGAGAAATCACCTCCCCGGGGGGATAGCCATGCCGCAATCCCTTCTCCTCCATTCTCCTCTCAGGATCTTGGGCACATGCGCACATGCGCCCGGCATGAGTTTTAAGTCACCGGGTCTGGGACTCGAATCATGGTCGACTACATGGGAGTCCAGCGAGATAGCCATTACACTAACTGCTAGTCCCATAAGTTGTATGACTTTAAACACATTGCTTAATCTGTGATTCAGTTTCCTCATTTTAAAAGTGGGTTAACTGTGGGGTCAGCAGATGGTATGGTGGTTAAGGTACCAGACTCTCACATAGTGGACCACAGTTTGAGTTCTGGACCCGGCGATTGAAACTTATGCCAGGTGCATGTACATTGGTACCCAAAAATCCTAAAACAAGAATGGAGGAGAAGGGATTGCGGCATGCCACCCCCTCCCCAGGGGAGTGATTTCTCACTTTCCATCTCTCTGTCTCTGTTTCCCCAGCAAGCACAAAGTCCTGTAGGAGAAATCTCCCTCAAAAAAAAAAAAAAAAAAAAGGGTTGACAATAATGCTACCTCATCAGTTTCTTGCTAGTGTCATAAGAGTCAATAATTGTCCTCTGTGTCTAACAATAACCAAGACCCAGCAAATGGTTGGTGAGGTGTCACAGTCTCCTCATAGCCAGAAGGTCTTTATATCACATATCCTAACAAACATTCAGCCAACAAAAACTAGACTTACATTTTTCTCCTTTGAAAAGCCTCAGGACCACATCACAGAACATCAGTGTCACGCTCCCCTTTGTTATTTCAAACGAACATTACAAATCATTATATTTTCAAATAGATATGATTATTTTTCACTTTAGAAATTATTTACTTGTGAGCACATCACCCTCCTCTGCTGTAGGTCATAAAGAAATTTCCATAAGGCAATTCCTGCAACAAATACGTGAACTGATTTGGGGAGTGGAGAGGGTTGAATCTGTGTGTGCTGAGGTACAAAGAAGATCTATAATTCTGGAGTGTTAAAGGTCAGGCATGGAGTGGTTCCTAAACCCTGACTGGTGAGCTCACTCCTTTCCTTCCCAAAATACTGTTCTCCTAAATGGCAGAATTTTTCTTTCAAAATTTAAATGTATAATCTGTTTTTCTATCTTACAACTTTAGTTCCAAAAGTAAATAATTTTTAAATAAAGTATTTTCTTAACCTAAAACATGTTGAAAATTAAATAAAACCTTTTTATGATTTAAAAAGGTGCTATATATAAATTATATATTTTTTCAAGTCATTCATTCTCTACTTCCTTAATTAAATGGAGCTGAGAGGAGATTTATTTAACTCTGAACCTGAATGTCCCTATTTTGCAAGAGGAAGTAGGTAAAGTTAGTAGCCAAATAATTAGGTTTTACAGTGGGGGAAAAAAATCCACAGACTATATGATACTTGCAGTGTATCTTTGATTTCTCACCTAAATATTAGAGAAAGAAAAACGAGGAAACTCCTAGCACTGACTTCAAGGAAGATTTCTCTGGTAGGCCAGCTGCTCCCAGTGTCAGGTATCAGTTTACAACAGCAGACAAGGGGAAGAGATTCTTTCCTCCCCTGAGAGAAATGCTCAGACTCTAGGCTTAGAAAACTACTGTAGTGCTGTCATCAGCATGGAGGACAATCACTTGACACAAAGGTGAATTCTGGAACTCTGGTTACAAGTGGTCTTTGAGTCTCAGTTACCAGGGTAATAAAGAGGAAGAAAAGTCTTAAAATCCTTAGCCTCTAAACCTATAATACGGAAAACTCACAACATCTCAAATGGCACCTGATTTAACTTCAGAAATTTGCATTCTGAATGCATAGGCATGTTCTTTCTGAAAATAAAAATGCACCAATATGATCAATATGTATTTCTGAACTTATAACACTATTTGGAGGGAGAATATTATTTTATCCATCAGACCAGGCCTCCTGACCCACCTTGACCATGCAAAAGCATAAATAAAAAGGAAATTTCTATATGCAGTTAGAGTCTATTGGTCAAGCTAAGAGTTGGAAAAAATAAAATTCATATTTAGAAAACCAGATATATTCTAACGTCACTCTCAGAATCATTAACCAAACAGAAACAATAAACTGTTAATTCTAAAGCCAGAAATATTACAACATCTGTACATGTTTGATTGATTTATGTTTCTTGGGTCACTCAGGTTACTTGAACAAGTGTCACCCCGATGTCTCCTGACCTCGTTAGCCTGTGGATTCAAATGAGATCATTGTGTTATTTAGATTAACCCATCAGTTCAATGTCATTCACCATTTGCCTAAATTTTAAGGGTTCCTTTCTTTCTCTCCTACCTCCAAGAATCCTCAGAGTTTAACTCTGTTTATAAATCAGCCTAGGCCTATCATCTCCATGGTCTAACCCAGAACAGAGTTAATGATGTTTTACTTTGACAGATGTCATTGTCCCCTTGCAAATCCTCAGTACCACTGCTCACTTGCCTACTGGTCTTTCATTTCCTTTGGAAAATAAGGAGGGAGTTTCTCTTTCCTTCAGATTAATTCCCTCAGGATAGTCAGTCAGCAAAGTTCTGTGTGACCCAAGCTACAAAAGCTCACTTAGTTTAAATAATAAAAATCTTCTTCCCCATGACATGAGATTTGCAGGTTGTCTGATTTCTAATCCATTCTGTTGCTAATGACAGAAAATACCTGGAACCTGATGATTAATGAAATTAGACATTTACTTGGGACCAGCAGTTGGCATAATGGCTATGTTGCTGGACTCCCATGTAGTTGACCATGGTTCGAGTCCCAGACCTGGTGGCTTAAACTTATACCAGGCGCATGTGTGTGCATGCCCAAGATCCCTAGAAGAGAATGGAGTAGAAAGGATTGCAGCATGGCCAACCTCCTGGGAGGAAATTTCTCGTTTTCTGTCTCTGTCTCTCTCTGTCTTTCCAGTGAGCATATGTGCCCTATAGCAAAAACCTCTCCAAAAAAAAATTAGACATTTACTCAACTCATGATTTGGAGTCTAGTGACTCTATTTGGTGAGGCTCTTCTGGCTGCATAATAACATGGTGGAGGGCAGTAGTGTGTGCAACTGCATGCATGTCCCTGTTTTATTCCCTTTCCCTGTGAACCTGCCACGCTTCAATATTAGGGGTCCCATCCTGATTACTGAAATTCTAGTCTGCTCCCCAAGGATCCACTTTTTAACATCATAGTTGGATTAAGTTTTCACTCTCTTAATCCCATCTCAGTCAATTCAACACACAACATTTTGGGGAGATGCATTCAGACCATAACATCTGTAGAGGTTAGTGCCTATGACAGCCCCACAGATTCTAGATCAGCTATTTCTCATTGGTTTTCCTCACTTCAAATGACTTCTTTCAAGGAGCCCTGAAATTCCTTGTTATCATTTGCCTTGTCACTTTTTCCTCTTGTAGTTAATTAACCACAAATACATATTTGACTACTAATTGTAGATAATGTTCTGATTCTTCTCACAGGTAGTTCTTCAGCTAGTGCAATTATATAACAGAAAAGGGTGTCATCTAACCCAAAATCCCAAATATACATAGGGAAACTCAGTTCCCTGGATTTAGTTCTGAAATAGGTGTGTTCCGGACTTAGGACTGCCACTTACTAGAAGTGTAACCTTGCCTAATCAATTAGCCTCATTATAGTTTTCTTAACTTCTCCTAAATTAGAACAATTACACTTACCAAACATCACTATCTTGATATTTGAAAGAGATTATAAGTGTGAGCTCTTTGTAAAACATTCTTGGACTGGCCCTGTAGTCTAGTAGTTAAAGGCGACGAATCTCACATTGCTGGTCGTGTTTCAAATTCTGGCTCCATAGGCTTGAAAAAAGATGCTGGGTGTATATACATGGGTGTCCCAAATCCCAACAGGATGGAGAAATAGAGGAGAAAGGTTGCAGCGTGACTCTGCCCAACTGGGAGATGCTTTTTTCTCTTGTTCTGCCTCTCTCTCTTTCTCTGGTAAGCACATGTGCCTTCTGGCAATTTTTTTTAAGGTCTTAATATAAAGTATTTTATACATGGCTAAAGTTCTTGCTTGATCTGTATCCAATATTCAGGATTACATGAATGTGTCTGGACAATTAGCCATCTAGGCCAACTAAGATCTATTCAAAGGATGACTGAAGAGCCTTCCAAGAAAAATCCACATGAACTAGAGGATTCAGACAGAAGACACTTGACTCACTGAGGAAATCTCAGTCTTCAGAAAGAAGAGTTAATTTTCATTTCTAAATCACATATCACTCTGTAAACTTCATTCCCAAGTTCCAGCATCTCTCAATACCTATTGAGGAACCTAAATGTCTTGACTGGGGCAAACTTAAAAAAGGCTAGAGACTTTTTTTTTTTTTTGGAGAGGTTTTCGCTATAGGGCATGTGCGCTTTCCAAACAGACAGAGAGAGACATAGAGACAGAAAGCGAGAAATCACCCTCCAGGGGGGATGGTCACGCCACAATCCCTTCTCCTCCATTCTCCTCTCGGGATCTTGGGCACACACGCACACGCGCCCGGCGTGAGTTTTAAGCCCCCGGGTCTGGGACGTGACCCGCGGTCGACTATGTGGGAGTCTAGTGACATAGCCATTACGCTAACTGCTGGTTCCCTGAGACATTTGAATGATTTTTGCTAAGATGTCTCCATTTGTAGTATAGGTAGCAAGACCTGGGAAAATTTATCACAAACACACACACACAAACACATGCACACACACACGTATGTATTAGAAATACACATGTATGTATTAGAAATACATATTAAATATATTCTACATTTGCCACCCTAATAAATACAGAAGATAAGCATTTTCTAAGAAATTATCCTTTATGCTTTATCACTTTATACTATTTTTACTAAGACTACTGAAAATTTTTTTTTCTACTTGTCTCTGATCTATGAGAATACAGAAAATGGATAGGTTTAGTTGGTCATCATAAAATACTTTTGGCAATTACAATTAACAATGAATTACTACTTTAAAGAAGATCTTATATAATGGAAATGTCCTGTACTTTTCAGAAGGTGGTTATTAACTAAGATGAATCACTAGTAATGTTAACTTCTTTGTGAATTGGCAGAACAACAGTAAACAAATCTCAGAGGAGACTGATGAATAAGGTTTCAAGGATATTACTGCTCTTGCCTGAAACTTTGCTTAACTCAAAGTCCGGAGAGACATAATAAAGAATTTCAATGTCTCTTCAAATTGTGAGTGAATAAATATAGAAGAAATCAAGACATTAATTGTTCATAAAACAAGGTAGCTACAAGTCTGTAATAAAACAAAATCTTGAAACCAAAATTAATATCTCAAACGGAAAGATGACAGTCCTTGTTATAAGTTGAATTGTCCCTCCCAAATTCGTGTAACATCTTAACCCCCAGTATCTCAGAATATGACTATATTCGGAGATAGTATTTTTAAAGAGATAAGAAACTAAAATAAAATGAGGTCATATGGGTAGATCATAATGTCATAGGCTGGTATCCTTTTAAGAAAAAGAGATTAGGAGACAGATGACATTCAGAGGACACAAGGAAAAGATGGCTATTTACAAGTCAAAGAGAGAGACCCTGGGGGAAAATAACATTGCCAACCCTTAATGTTAGACTTCTAGCCTCTATAACTGAGAGGAAATAAATTTCTGTGGTCTGTGGTAAATTTCTCAGTCTGTAGTCTTCGTTACACAGCACCAGAAAATTTATATAATCCCCTACACCAAAGCCTTCCGAAGAAGCTTACACAGAAGAGGGAAAACCGTAATTCTTTCTCCTGGATCCTAAAGTTATAATAGTCATTTATACTTGGATCTTGCTTACATTTTTCAAAGCTGCCTCACAACAACTTCATTTAATGGATGGAGCGATTGAGGCTAAGAAGAGAGTGTCTTGTCTTGTTCAATATTAGAATAAGAAGCAACGCCAAAGCCTGATTCACCCAAGTCACTTGGGCAGCAGCTAAGGTCTAACGAAGACAGGTAGAAGACAGGTATGCTATTACTCCACATTAACTGATGGGGACACTGAGCCATTCTGAGACTGGGTGACCTATTCAAGATCCATCAAGCAGGAAGCAGCTTGCCAGGGCCCAGTGCCAGAGCTCAAACTGTGGGTCCCACAAGGTTACTGCTGCTTCATGAGAAAAAGGCATGCACTTCCTCTGCAATCCCAGGATGATTGCTGGCTTCCTTCCTCTCCTTCCTGGCCCTCTTCTTGCCAAGTAGATGCCAACCCTCAGGCTTTAAGGGAAGACAACTGATGAGGCATGTACTTTATTACCTTTGAAAAAAATTTTAATACTACAGACTCAAATTTGTATTTTTATGACTTTAACTTTTGTTTCTAATGAGAAAAAAAAAGCTCAACCTCTGTATGACAAAAATAAAATACTAAATAGTAAGTATTTACAAGTATCCCCCCTCCCACACATATATGCTATGTAAATTTTTAGGGAGGGACTGGATTCTTCTACATAAAGAAAGGTTATCTAAAAAGACAGATGCTGAATAAAATTGAGAGTGTGTAGTGATTTGCGTGACCACAGAAAGTTTGTGGGAAGGGAAGGATGTTCACTACAGGTTTTTAGGAAGCTTAATTTATAATGGGCTGTATAAACCCCATTGCATAACTCCTGCTTGGATATCTTCAAGACCTATTCAGTAGAGGCCTACATTCCTTTATTATTTTTCAGTGATTATTGGAGCTGAAAATTTTTTTAATGTCATAGCAAACTGAGGCTACTCTTTAATTTCTGTTTGCAAAACGTCCACTTTATTAAGATGTGACTGACTTTAAAAAGCTGTCCATAATGAATATACTGCTTAATGGATTTGGAGATAAGAATACACTACAATCAAGGCCATGAATGTAGCCATCGCTGCCTTTACTGAGGCTACTCTTAAAGTAGGACAATTTTATTAGAATCATTATTTTCTTTTAGCTTTACTGAGAGCTGAAGAGTAGTTGCTACTGTCTTGTAAAAGAGAGTGACTATTCAAAGAAATAAGCTGCTGATAGCCAACCATAAAGGCCTGGAACTTTCCATGCACCAAAATGTTTTTCCCATACAAACTCTTCTGATCAATCAGTACTTCTTTTTTTAAATTTTATTTATTTGTTTTAATTTACATTGTATCACATCTTTACAGTATTCATTTCTTTTGTCAGTCAAGACAAGGATATTACTGTATACATTATCATCAGCAGATAGCTTCTCATTTTTTGTCAGTTAAACATACTTTTACCCATTTTTCTCTTCCCTTTTCCCCTCCCTCCCTTCCATACTAAACTTTTTTTTTTCACATTTTATTAATTCACAAAATATCTTCAAGTATGGACAAAGCTAGAATCTAGTGACAAGTGCACTGTAATTTTCCTCTGAAGCAATTTTTTTGCCTCTCTCTCTCCATTTCCCCTTTTACTAAAGAGAGGTTTAAACTAACTTGTTTGCAAAATGCAAGGCAACAGATACTATTGTATTATTGAACTTATGCAGATGACCATTTTGCCACAAAATAAGAATGCTCACAAACATTTTCCAAATGCAAGGGGGTCAGGAAGGGAGAAAAGTTTATGTTTCAATTTAAAAAAATCATTAACAAATTGCTGAACCTAACAACTCAAAAGAAAACAAAAATCCTTAGATCTGGAAGACAAAGCATAGAAGAAAATCAGTAATGTTTTAGAAAAAAGTCATAGAATTCTATTTCACCTGTTCAGTCTTCTGTAATCTCTTGTTGAATTTGCAGTGTTACTGTGGTCTGACCTTTCTGTTAACATTCAACATTATTATTTCTCTTGGTTATGTTGCGTTCTCTCGTTTGTCTGTCTTTAGTTTTCTTGGTATAGTACTCCTTTCAGAACTTCTCAAAGAGCTGGTCCAGTGTTGGTAAATTCTTTCAGGTTTTGTTTATCTGAGAATGTTTTTATCTTTTCTTCCCACATGAAGGATAATCTTGCCTGACACAGTGTTTTTGGTTGAAATTGTTTTTCACTCAACACATTGAATATATTTTCCCATTCTTTCCTTGCTTGCATTGTTTCTGACGAGAGGTCTGATGTTAGCCTGATTGCATACTCTTTGAAAGTAACTTGAGGTTTCTCTCTTGCCAATTTTAGTATCTTATCTCTGTCTGTGAGTTTGGTCAATCTGGCTATGATGTGCCTTGGAGAAGATCTTCTTGTGTTGATTCTATGTGGGGTCCTTTGTATATCTTGGGTCTGGATATTTGATGATTCTCTAGCTTTGGAAAGTTTTCTTCCAGGATTTCATGGAATAGATTATCAATGCCGTGATTCATTTTTTTTTTTTACCTTCTGAGATACCAATTATCCGGATGTTTTGACATCTAATGGTATTTAGTATTACTTGTATGTTATTCTCATTTTGGGGTGTTATTTTCTCAGTATTTTGGGTGAATTTTCCTAGGTCAGAGATTCTTTCTTCTACATCTGAGATTTTACCTTCTGTATAATCTGATCTGCTTTTAATACTTTGAAGGGAGGTCTTGATTTCCTGTATTACAGCCTTCATCTCTAACTATTCTGTTTGATTTTTTTTTATGGTGTGTATTTCCTCTTTCAGATCATGGAAGAACTTCCTCACCCCCTGGAACTAGTTGTCTCTTTTCTCCTACATCTTTTGAAGTTCGTTGTCTCTCTTCTCTTGCATCTCTATTAACTTTGTCACTATGAATACCCACGAGTTTCATTGTACAGTCTGTGGATGACGAAGGGCTGTTCTTTCTCCTCGGGGAGGGGAGAGATTTTATTGATTTCTCATATTTCTTATGCCTCTGTGGTGGTGTTTTCTGATCATCTGATGGATTATTCATTACTTCCTACCTCAGATGCACATGGATTCTGGCTTTTCGCAGGGTGTTGGGCCTGAAGGAGAGCTTTGAGGCAGAGGCCTTTTCAGGTTAAAGGGGCAGGGAGAGCACACCTCTGATGCACATGGATTCTGGCTTTTTGCTGGGTGTTGGGCCGGGAGGAGCCCCTGATCAGTCAATGCTTCTAAATAAAAGTCACTCTGAAGACTAAAAAGGAGTAGCATCTATCTATCCATATCTATTTATCTCTATCTATCTATCTATCTACCATCTATCTATCTATATTTATGTCTATATTCTACTGACTCGATTCTCTTTTTTTCTTTTTCTTTTTTTTTTTTTTTGGAGAGATTTTCACTGTAGGGCACGTGCGCTCACCAGACAGACAGAGAGAGACATAGAGACAGAAAGCGAGAAATCACCCCCCAGGGGGCATGGTCACGCCGCAATCCCTTCTCCTCCATTCTCCTCTCGGGATCTTGGGCACGCACGCACACGCGCCCGGCGTGAGTTTTAAGCCACCGGGTCCGGGACATGAACCGCGGTCGACTACGTGGGAGTCCAGCGACATAGCCATTACGCTAACTGCTGGTTCCCCTGACTCGATTCTCTATATCGATTTTTGGTTCACGAAATTTTTTCACATGAGAGTTCCAAAAGAGAAATAGTTATCTACAACTAAAGTAAGTGTGAAAATCAGATCTCCTGTTTATAGCTCAGCTTTCTCCACCTTTTTGAGAATGACTCACTGTCTCTCACCCTCACAAAACATAAAGTCAAGGGGTGAAGGAACTAAAGATGACATAGTCTTTAACAAAATAAGGGGGAGAAAACTTTCAATGAATCATTCTCAATTATCTTGTTTCATCAGAATCTCTTCTCAGTCTTTAAACATCACTTCCATTTATAAAATGAAATCAAATCCCATCAGGGAATCCCAGAGAGAACTGGGGAGGGGAGTCCTTAGTATGAAGGGCTGCTTCTGAACAGTCTTTTAGCAAGTCCCTGTGCACTTGTGGGAGCATCTCTCAGAGAATTGGTAGCTGTTTGCATAAGACTCACTGAGATTCTTAATGACCTCCACCAAACAAGAAATCTAGCAAGAAGGCCATGGCTTAGACTTAAAATGCAATTGTAAAGAATTTGGGTCTGTGATGTCAGACACTAGTCAGCAATTATTACAAAGTGAGGAGAAATGGACCTTGGCTGAAAAGATTCCAGAAAAGAGATCAGAATTTTCATCCAGCCGCCATCTCAGATTCAACATGTCTTGCTCTGTGGCTGTGACAGAGAGAGACCACCCTTTGACCCTGGGGAAAGGAGGCTCACCTTCCTAGCAAAGTCACTCCCTGCAGCTAGCCTAAGAGCTGTGGGCACCTGTTTGTTCTTTATTTAGTGAGAGTCCACTTTGCAGTCTAATATCCTCAATAGACTCCTCTATTTTTATCCCTGTCGGAAGCTGGATATCCTTGGTTCATGTGCTGCCTACATTCTGACCCTCTTTACCACTCCACTCCATCCCTAAGACGCTTCCATCAATGAATTCAAACATTTTTGTAAAATAACTGGCTGTCTTCATCTGAATTATCCTTCTCTTGGTTTAGCCATCAGGCTACCCTTAAATCCTTCCCTAGCTAGACTCATCTAAAGGGCTTTCTAGAGCGCCTTCCTCAGATACACCCCCGTTGAGAGAAAGTTCATCTGAAAATAGTTCCCAGTTCATTGCTTATCTTTTTTTTTTTTTTTTTTTGGAGAGATTTTCACTGTAGGGCACGTGTGCTCGCCAGACAGAGAGAGACATAGAGACAGAAAGCGAGAAATCACCCCCCAGGGGGGATGGTCACGCCGCAATCCCTTCTCCTCCATTCTCCTCTCGGGATCTTGGGCACGCACGCACACACGCCCGGCGTGAGTTTTAAGCCACCGGGTCCGGGACACGAACCGCGGTCGACTACGTGGGAGTCCAGCGACATAGCCATTACGCTAACTGCTGGTTCCCATTGCTTATCTTTTCACCAGCATATTTTTCTCTTCTAAATCTCTAAGTTTTGCCTTTTTTTAAGCTTTTTAGTCAAACTGTTATCCCATTAAAACCTAAATACTCCTGGAAACTATGAAACCATGTAAGTAAATATCTTAATTAGCAAACAGTTGAAACAAGACCCTATAGATGTTGGATGCCAAATAATAAGCTAATGACATGTCCATCAGTATTTTTAACTCATAGTTCTCTCCTGAGGTTTAGACATAAATATTCAAACATTAGTGGGGAATTTCCTCCTCGCTATTGCTCATACCTTTTTTTTCCCCCCACATGTCCCAAGCTAAGCTCAGTTTCTTCTTCTCCAAGTCTTGTATTTTCCTTATTCTACTGAAGGCACATGGCACTAATGCAGGCATACAAAGTAAGAATCACGAGTCTTTGCATATATGCCATATGTTTGTGTGATAGTGATAAAGCTAAACATAAGGCATTTTGAGCCAGAGGATGCACCTGTAATTTCAGCTACCTGGGAGACTGAAGCAGGAGAATCTCTAGTTTGAGCACAGCCAGAACAACATAGAGAAATACTCTCTCAAAAAAAATAAATTAAATTAATAAATAAGTAAAACCTTTATTTGTTTTATGACAGAAGGTTTAAATAAAGGTCAAATACTATATGATTAAAATAGAAATCAGGGACCAGCAGGTGGGGTGGGGATTAAAGTACTGGATTCCTAGATGGGTGACCACGGTTGAAGTCCTCGACCTGGTGGCTTGAAAACCATGCCAGGTGCATGTGTGCGTATGCCCAAAATCCCAGGAGGAGAATAAAGGAGAAGGCACTGCAAGTTGGTCACCCCCTGGGGGGTGATTTCTCACTTTCCCTCTCATTGTCTCTCTTCTGTGAGAGCACACGCCCTATGGTAAAAGTAAAAAAAAAAAAAAAAAAAAAAAAGGGAAAATAAATAGATAAATATTCTTCTAAATAATTTAAATATTTAACTAGCTCTGTTTGATAGAATAAAATGCCAACTACATATGTAAAGAATTTTAAAACTTGGAACCAGCAGGTGGCATTGTGGTTAAGGTGCTGGACACTCCCACATGGCTGACCATGGTTCGAGTCCCGGACCTGGCGGCTTCCTTTCTCCCTTTCCCTCTCTCTCTCTCTCTCTCTCTGTGTCTCTCTCTGGTCAAATTAAAATAAATGAATGAATAAATAAAATTAAATAAATTATCATTTAAAAAACAATTTAAAAAAAAAAAGAATTTTAAAACTTCTACTAACCACAACAAAATAGTTAAAAAGGGGGAATTAATTTTAAATTCTACTAACCACAACAAAATAGTTAAAAAGGTAGAATTAATCTTAACAATATAGTTTTATTTAACCTAATATATCTACAATATTATAATTTTGACATATAATCAATAAAATTATTAATATCTTTATTCTTATTTTTCTACTGAGTATTTTATATTACTAGTGCAATTTACATTTTTAGAACATCTCAATTTGTTGTACTATCTGTAGTTCAAGTCATCAGTATCACCTATAACTAATCTCTACCATATTGAATAGAGAAATTCTAAAATAATATCAATCAAAGTTTAATTTAAGAAATTATAAGTTTTATTTAAAATGAGTAAAATTATTCTAAAGTTTATAAATTTAGAGTATTGGGAAGAAAATTCTGAAAAAGAAGAAAGAAAAGATTATTGCAATAGTGGAAATACAGAAACTTAGATTAGTGGTGTATCAAAATTTATAAATAGATTCAGTTAAAATTAAGAATGTAGCCAACTCCAAACAATAGAGAAAGGAAAACTCACTTGATAAATATTTAGATAACTATTCAAGGAGGTGGAGAAGTAATATTTTTAGATCTTCACATTTCTTTTACCCTATATAAGAATGAACTATAAAGAGTTTAAAGCATTAGAATTAAAAGGAAGAAAGACAAATTAGTACGAAATAGAATTCTTTTGAGGGCTAATAGTTAAGAGATGATATAATAGGGAACCAGCAGTTAGCATAATGACTATGTCACTGGACTCCCACGTAGTCGACCACTGTTCGAGTCCTGGACCCGGTGACTTAAAACTCATGTCGGGTGCATGTGCGTGCATGCCCAAGATCCTGAGAGGAGAGTGGAGGAGAAGGGATTGTGGCGTGACGATCCCCCCCAGGGGAGTGATTTCTCGCTTTCTGTCTCTCTGTCTCTCTCTGTCTGTCTGGTGAGCACACATGCCCTATAGAGAAAACCTGTCCAAAAAAAAAAAGAGATAATATAATAAAATAAATGATAAAGGACTCACAAACAAAACAACAAACAAATTTAGAAGAGGGGTAGAGAAATATTACAGATAAAATAAAAACAATAGAATCCAAAAAATGCAAGAAAATAAATTATAATGTTCAGATTTATATTAAAAGGACTAATCAAGGTACCCATTAGAAAAGAATGCAAACAGACCATTCATATTTTGAAAGTTAGTAATAAAGATCTGGAACTACTATTAGTCAAGTGTATGAAAACAACCAATATAATATTTTACATTGATCACACTCACTCAGAGATCACTTATTACATGTAAGGAATTCTTTGATATCTGAGGATATACTATTGAAGAAAATAAGCAAAAACTCCTACTCTCATGGATTCCATGCACTCTATCCTTTTTACTCCATTGAGGTTAAATAATGAATAAATAAACATGTAAATACATTGTGTAAGATGGTGACACAGACCAGGAAAATAAAGATTGGGATAAGGGTTGGGACAAGGGAAACCAGTAAGCAAAACTCGGCTGCTGAATGACGCATGAGCAGAGACTCAGGGGCATGAGAGAACCAAGACGAGGCTGGGAAGGAGGGTGTTTCAAGCCAAGAGAGTAGGAGTAATGCCCAGAGTAAAATCAAGGGAGGTGGGTAGGGCAGAGACCGATCTTGCAGAGAACTACAGTTCTTTATAGCAATGTTGGTTTTTACTCTGAATGAGATGGAAAACCATTTGAAGGTTTTTACCAGAGAAATGACTTCATCTTTGTTCTTTTTCTTTCTGACTTTGTTTTCAAAGCTGTTTATTGCATGTGAGAACAGAATGCAGAATGCGAGGATGAAGACACTGGAAGAGAACAAAAGTAGAAGCAGAAAGAGATCATCTTCAGTAATTCTACGGAGAGATGACAGTGACCAGGATAAATTTGGTGGAAAGAATAAGAAGCAATCAATTCTGGGGCCATTTGCAATGAAAGGTTTTGCTGATAAATAAGTTCCTTTAAAGTTCTGCATTGCAACATGAATGCCTGCTTTCTTGCACAATATTGGTAAAAATGGCCAACAAAATAAGAGGAAGGGACATATAGTATAAGAACTGAGGAATGAGAGATAGCCTATTAGAATTGAGACCCACTTGATCTACAATGGTTCAAGTCCTAGACTGGAGGCTTGAAACTTAAGCCAGGCATATGTGCATGTGTGCCCAAAAGCCTGGGAGGAAGATAGAAGAGAAGAGATTGCAGTGTGGCCATCACCCCTGGAGGGGGTAATTTCCCACTTTCCCTCTCACTATCTCTGTCTCTGTCTCTATCTCTCTCTGCCAAGTGTGTGTGCCCTAAGGCAAAAACCTCTAAAAAATAAATAATAAAAAAAAAAAGACTTCAGAGCGACTGCAGAATAGGTCAGTAACATTCCTCTATCATATAGGCATACTTCTTTAGTAAAAAGCCAGTTACTAAACATTTTTACCTCTGTAGGTTATAAGGTCTCCATTGCAGTTGCTCAGCTCTGCCACTGTGGAAGCCACACACAGTATGTATATGGATGGACATGGCTAATTTTCTTTATTTATATAAAAAAAAGACTTCATTTTTTCCCTTTTAATCAGAAAGTACTTGTGTCCATGCTCACATGGAAGAAAGAACCTTCAGTGGGGCATGGCACACCACATTTTTTTTTCCTATTTCTCCATTCCATTAGATTTGGGGAATGCACATGGCATATTTTTCAAGCCACTGGGGCTGAGATACAAGCTGTAGTTGGCCATGTGGAATCCAGCTACTGTTGCACTATGATAATCACTGCTCTACAGAGTTGGCTCAAGACATGACTCCATTTCAGTAAAATTTTACTTATCGAAACAGGGATGGGGCATATTTAGCCCATGGGTCATAATTCACCAACCTCTGCTATACAATTTACCAACTAGAAAGGTATCAGAAAATTAAATATCTTTCACGATAGCAGCAAAAACTATAATACATCTAGGAATTAATTTAATAATATGGCATGATACTTTTTTTTTTTTGAGAGGTTTTTCGCTATAGGGCGCGTGCGTTCACCAGACAGACAGAGAGAGACATAGAGACAGAAAGCGAGAAATCACCTCCCAGGGGGGATGGTCACGCCGCAATCCCTTCTCCTCCATTCTCCTCTCGGGATCTTGGGCACGTACGCACACATGCCCGGCGTGAGTTTTAAGCCACTGGGTCCGGAATGTGAACCGCGGTCGACTACGTGGGAATCCAGCGACATAGCCATTATGCTAACTGCTCGTTCCCCATATGATACCTTTAAGGATATTTTTTTTTTTAGTTTACTATAAGGCACACGTACTCACCAGAGAGGAACAAAGGGGGAAAAAAGTAAGAAAGTAAGCACCTCCTGGGGAGAGTGGTCATGCTGCAATCCCTTCTCCTCCATTCACTTCTTGGAATCTGGAATACACATGCAACTGGCACGATTTTCAAGCTGCTGTGTCTGGTATTCAAACCGCAGAGTCCGCCATGTGGAATCCAGTCCTTTTAATCTCCATGCCACCTGCTGACCCTAATGAGAACATTTAAACTTCCTATAAGGATATTGAAAAAAAAAAAAACTGAGCAAATGTAGAATTATACCATGTTTGTGGATAGACAAGTTTCACTCTGAAGATAGCTCTATGCCCAGATTATTTTCTGAATTTACTATATTCCAAATATAAATTTCAGTCACCTTTTTGAAATATGAAAACACTGCAGAACTTATATTGACTCTAAAATTCAAAGAATTGCTCCTAGGGCAAAAATAAGAGCAAATGGGGACACTTTTTCTACTAGAATTTTAAAGCTACAAGTAAGGCAAGTAAGGCTTAGTAACAAAATAAAATGAGTAACAGACGAGCCAATGAAATTTATACATGTGTGTATATACAGTACAGAAATACATACATGTATATCATGTACATATAGAAATCTCACCTATGATAAGAGGTATCAAAATCAGCCCAGAAGTAATTCATCATTTAGTAGGTTGCACTGAGAAATCGCAGTATATAGGCAAATAAACTGGATTTTTACTCTATCTATCAAGATGGACACTATGTTACAGATTTAAGTAGGAAATCATGAAGTCGCTTTAGAAAATGTAAGGAGATACTCTGTGACATTGTGGTGGAAAAAAGATGTACTTAAACAAGATAAGAGATGCCTATCAAATTGACAAACTTTATTATATCAAAATTAGCCATCTCTCTTTTACAAAGAATGGTATATGCAAAGTTAATAAACATATAACAGAATGGCGGATGATGCCAATAATACCTGAAACTGTCGAGAACTTACTATCTTAACAGCAGGATATCCTTGACAGACAAGAGAAAGACATGAACAAGTACTAGAGTAGAAATCACATAAAGAAGGAACATCTAGTGGGTCACTCCATCAGTAATCAAAGAAATGGTGGTTAAGAACAATGAAAAATCACTGTAGAGCCATTAAATTAGCAAATTTTAAAAATCTGGATGCTGCTCAGTACTGATGATAATGGGAGTGAACTGGAAGTGGCATGCATTATTGATGAAAGGAAAAGATTCCAGTCACTCTGAAGAGCAGTCTGACAGTACTTAACGAAGCCCATCTACAAAAATCCTATGACCCAGCAGTCTACTCGTGGGTATCAATCTCAGAGAAATGTTCTCAAAATCCATTATGCGACATTAGCAAGGGTATTTACTGCAGCATTGTTTATGTTTCCAGGAAATTGGAGGCAAACTTATATGGTGAAATATGTGCATTGGAAACTCCTGAAAATATTTAAAAAGCAGATGAATCTCAAAGAAGGAAACGTGATTGGACATCAGGCAGAAAGAAGATGAAGAAAAGGGGACAAGAGAAGGGTCTTGTTTGCCCTGAGGATAATGGGGCATCAGAAACTGAAGATGGGATCAATTCTACACATGAACTTCAAGGTAGAAATGTAAAACAAAGGACCAGCAGATGGAATAACGGATATGTCGCTGGACTCCATGTAGCCGACAATGGTTTGAGGCCCAGACCTGGCAACTTGAAACTCATGCCGGGCACATGTGTGTGCACGCCCAAAATCCTGAGGGGAAACTGGAGGAGAAGGGATTGTGGCATGGTCATACCCCCTGGGGGGTGATTTCTCTCTGTCTCTCTGTGTCTCTCTAGCATGTGCACATGTCTTATAGAAATAATAGCTTTTAAAAAGATGCATAATAAATAATTATTGAAATTAACTAAGAATTACAAGCAATCCTAAAAATAGAAGAAAAATAATTAAGAATTATTCATAAATATGAGTGAAGTAAAAAAGTAATGTAGGAACAAGTAAAGATTGATGTGTTTAAGTAATAAAATTATGTGAAAATTGTTTCTTTATTGTTATGTTGTTGATGTTAATCATTTTTTTTAAGTAAATACAATACAAGGGAATTCCTAACACATGCTTTTTATGAGAACTAAAACCTTTACAGGACAGTCAGTAACCAAGAGGCAATCTGAATAAAATGACTACTTTTTTAATTGGTGTGTCTGATTTTTCACTTCTTAATATTTACTATAGTAAGTATTTTGGCTATTTCTCATATGTCATAATAATTTTACTTCATTCATTTATTTAGCAAATTCTTACTCAGTTTTAACTTCTGAATCTGGTAGCCCTAGTTTGGGATTGTGGACAGGCAGTCAAGCTCTATTTTGGGACTTAGCAGCTGATAGATTTGGGCAATGTGAAAATTTAAGGTCTTTACACAAACCCTCATGACAAAAGTTGCAAACCCCTAGCACAAGTTTTTCCCGATACACTCAAAAGTGCAAGCAGATTTGCTCAAAACTGCTAAAATCTGTTTTGTTTTGTTTTGTTGTTTTGCTTAATTCACACAGAATGGATTTGCTTCTCCTCGCCATTTATAATGGGGGACGTTTGCTTCAGCGTGTGTCCTTTTTGTTTATTTGTTTCTTTGCTCTTTTTTTTCTTCTGACCAGTCTCAGTTTCTGCAATATATAAAAACTCTATGTAACACCAAATGGGGCTGTCCCATTTTTAGAATGACCTTCCTGCTAGGGAAATAAAGGCTTTCTTGTGGTTGCTCCATATTGATAGTCTTCAGTTCAGGATCTTTCTAGAGTAACCACCCCTGACATTGAGCTCTGGGATTCAGTCTATACACATTCTGATATGGTACACTTATCAGGCACACTTTATAAACCTGCAGTGTCTACTCTTTGGATATATAAGCTTAGGGCCAATCAGTGTGTTAAAACCAGTAAGTCTGTAGTAAATGCCTACAGTTCTTTGACTTCTGAGTCTTAAAAAAGAGCGGAGGAACCAGCAGTTAGTGTAATGGCTATGTCGCTGGACTCCCATGTAGTCGACTGAGGTTCGAGTGCCGGACCCGGTGGCTTAAACTCATGCCAGGCGCGTGTGCGTGCGTGCCCAAGATCCCTAAAGGAGAATGGAGGAGAAGGGATTGCAGCATGGCCATCCCCCCTGGGGGGTGATTTCTTGCTTTCTGTCTCTCTGTTTCTCTCTGTCTGTCTGGTGAGCGCACGGGCCCTATAGCAAAAACCTCTCTAAAAAAAAAAAAAAAAAAAAAAGGGGGGAAAAAAAAAAAATGCTTCCTGGGAACCAGCAGTTAGGGAAAGTGCC
>NW_006160230.1:2321955-2339102 GCF_000334495.1 Tupaia belangeri chinensis
TCTGCGTTGTTTTCATTGAGAGAGTGCATTTTGTGGCAAAAAAAAAAAAAAAAAAAAAAAAGAGTGGAGACTTTTTTTCTTAAAGGGGGAGAGAGTGAGTCTCAGACTCATTGTTTCCTTCACTCTTTTACCCTCTTCCCTTCTCAACTAATTGTTAAGCATTGATCTTGAAGCCAGATGCCTGTGTTAAAATACTGTCTTCATCATTTATTCTTCCGTCCTCTTAGTAAATTATCTAACCTTTCAGTGTTTCAGTTTCCTCGTCTGAAAATTGGATAAAATAACAGTAATAAACTCATACAGTGATGCAGAGATTCATGGATAAACTTAGTAAACACTCATCACATTTTTGCTATTATCATCGTTACTGCATACCAAACTCTCTAGGGTTTATAGTAGCACTGCCAGGCGCAATGAACAGACATAATCTCCGCCTCTAGTGTACTTAAAGTCACCAATTTGTTATTCAACAGCAAGATTCTAGTGACTAAAAGGCAAAAGACGTAGGTCCATATCCCAAACACTCAGGTTCTTTGTAACTTGAACCATTCTCTTCCACTTCATCAGCTGGGACCAGGGCTTTCAGGCATCCCTATTTCCTAATCTTTTTTTTTTTTTCTTTTCTCAACATCCTTTCCTCCAGAGGTTCTTAAATATCACAATCATTTGCTTCAATGTTCCCACTCTCTGGAAGGGCAAACCCAGAAATAAAAGAAAGAGAATACCAGGAAGGAGGCTGTGAGTCCAATTGTAAATGGCAAAAAGACAACAACCTTATAGCCCCTATAATGTAAATCAGCAACCAATGTTGTAGTTGGAATTTTCTCCATTGGATATTTGTTAGTGTCAATGAGGAAAAAGATTAAATGTAGTATCATAGGTGAATTAAGAGTGAGAACATTTTAAGAGAAATTATAAAAGTGAATTTGGCTATAATGGGAAAGGAGGTTGTCCAATCAGCTTGTCCACAATTTATGACCCATGCATGGCTCCCTCTAGTTTAGATATGTCCTGGTATAAACCTGGTGCCAACTAGTAAAACTAAGCAATGCGATAGCACAATCAACAAGAAGCCAACTTTGTCACAGATGAACGATGCAAAAAAGAAATATATGTTTTTGGTAAAAGACACTGAGCAATTCCAGTAAACACTTGTTGCAAAGGTTGATATAATCCTTTCTGAAGTCATGAAAATAAAGCTCTTGGGAATACTATTAACACTTTGATTGGAATGGCCTTTGCTCACCCACTGTCTATCAGCCCTTAAAAACTATACAGAATAAGTTTATGTATACATACACATGTGTATATTTAAACTAGACAATGGAATAAGTAATACAAACAAGATTTTAAAATTTGGAACCCAAAGTTCCAAATTTTAAAATTTTTGATATTTTAATATTTAATATTTTGTATTTTTTAATATTCAGCCGAATTTTGGTGAATCATACTACACTCTACTTACTCCTAATGTCCTACATTTATGAAGATACTATTTGTCATTAACTTGTCAAATTTGTGGCTAAAATGCTAACCATCAGCAGTGGTGTTTGCCATTACATGTCAAAGAGGATGAAACAGATTATTTTAAACTCCTGTATACACATGGGGAACAGAAAAGATCCTAATAGACCGGATAGCCTGTCACTGGGGAGAGGGACTCAAATCCTGGGATTAGACATTTATTTTCAAGAGCCCAGAATTTGAGACAAATTATATCCAAAATATAGAGTATTTTGTATCAGTTGAGTTTAGAATCTGCTAGGTAGATAGATCTAAGGGGATGTGAGATGATCCAAAGTATGTAACTCAAGTCTTTTATTAAGGGAGTATTGATGGCTAAGTGTAATCCTAGAATCATGGGTCCCTAGTTTTGTTTGCAATCTAGGCTATCTGACGCTAATGGACTTAGACTCGCTCATAGTGCACTATGCAAATTACAATCAAATCAAACTGCTAAGTCTAAAGGTTTATCGCTAAACTCTACCAATATACAAATGGGTACATACTAAGTCTTAAATACTTATTCTTAATAATAATAAATTATGATATATGGTGTTTTGGTAAATAGTCTCTGTTTATCCAGAAGGTTTCCAAGATAAAGCCACTGTACTTCTTCTAAATGTCATTTGTTACTTTACATTGTTGAACAATTGATCAGGAAGTTTAAGTTCAACAACTGTAATCTTTTTCTCCTAGGTCAGGTTTCCTTTTATTGCTTAAAATGATTACTATAGCCAGTGAAAAACAAAGGATATAATGACATGTCCCTATAAAAAGGATAAAGAAAAGAGAGGCATAGTCTTGCCTGAACAAATATCGTTAACCAAACCTAACCATACTGCAAGGGCAGAGATTTATATCAGTTTTGTACCTCTGGCATCTAAAGGAATGCTTATGAGCTAGAGACACTATTCCTCTATAGTTATGTAACTATATATCTATATATGCATCTATACACATATAGATACACATGTAGACATCTATATATATATATGTAGATATAAAGATATAGAGAGACCTATATATTTATATATCTATATAGATATAAAGATAAATAAGTATAGAGATATAGAGATATAGACACACAGAGAGGAATATATATAAATAGATATAGAGAGAAATTTTAATAAGTGGATTCCAATTTTTAAAAACCTTTTGCATTTAAAACATAAACTCTACATCTCATCCTCTCATTTATTTTATTCAGTTCTCTCTTTTTCTTGTTTTCTCTTTCATCACATCCATATCTGTACCCAAGACACACACCACCAACAAAAGCAATTGATTTTCCCTCCCTTTATTGCAGCCCAGTGTGCTGCATATGCAGACCAAAGAATTTCCTAAAGAGAAAGATGTCAGAACCTTGGAAGATCAGATTTTATTCTTCAGAAATGAAAACTAAATAGGTGAAAATTTACCAAGCATTTATTTACTCTTCAGAATCAGAGTGAAAGACAGAGTAGCCTGAAGGTTAAGTCAAAAACTTTCATTCTTGTCAAACACATTTTATCTAGATAGGAATGTTTCTGACCACCAAAATGAAAACACGAAAGTGATAACAGTAACAACAATGATAACGGAAAAACAAAATAAAACAAAACAGTGATTCTATGAGTTATTGTATAATCATACCTGCGGACAAGCACAGAATTTTTATTATCTCTGAATAAGTTGAAATCAAATGAAATGTATAGAAAAAGTGTCTATCTGCAAACTCTTTACTGAGTGGAAAGGTCTTACACAGTAGCACATTCAAGCAGTAAGGAAACTTCTAGTGTATCAGGATGACCTTTTAGACTGTGCCAATGTTGACAAAATCAAGAACCTCTTTGGAAAATCTGGGACAAGCAAATAAGCAATACCAAATATGGAGGCTGACCCACATAATTAGGTCAACCAAACCAAGTTCATTTATATCTTGACTACATCCTTATGAATCAGAAGCTATAATACCTTTTATAAAAAATGTCTTGGAGAGTTAAGTTTTCCTTTGATCTCTTGAAATTGTTTTATGCCATTTTAAGGAGATCATTATAGACTAATAATTAGCTCAACTGGTTATTTTACAACGTGGATTAAAGCCACCCAGCATTAAAATGTTCTATATTATTGAAGTATGTTAAAGCCACCTTAAGTGTTTGCCTAGAAAGCATGGAATTATGTATGTGTATGTCAAATTTGTACTTTCTGCTTCTAAATTTTGTGTATATTTATATGTGTTCATATATTAATACAATATTTAAATATATTTAAGTAAAAGACAATCCAAAAATCAAACCTAATGCTTGTTTAGGGGAAAATGAAATCCAGATTCCTAACTTTGGAATGTTAATACTCTCCAACTCAAAAGATCACCTGGCAGCAATCACAGTAGTTGCAGCAATCACAGTAGTTGCAGCGGAATTAAGGCAATGGACCCCAAACTCCTTTCACTGTTGGATGCCTTTCCACATCAGCAAGTCTTCAGCAGGTAACTAATCCTTAGTTCATTATGTGGTTTTTGCCACCTAAGAGATTTCTTTTACTCTTTCGCCAAGTGTCTGATTGCATTTGTTCTAGTAACTTAACTGCAATGTCATTATTACATGATTCATTAGGTAGCCAAGGGTCAAACATGCTTTAAAGTCCACAGGTTTCAACAGTGTGGGCAGTCTAATAAAAGAGATCTAAGTAAATGACTGTGCTATAAATATTTTACATTTATAAAGAAAATAGCAGAAGCCTTTTGTTTTTCTCAGAGTCCTTCTGAAAGGATGTGGTTTTTAAACAAAAGAGCCACTTTACAGCCAAGCTAATTTTAATTCAAAGAGTGTGCCTCTCAGTGTACTCTTGCTGGTATGTAATTCCTAATGAAATTTCTAGGTGAAGGATATCACCATCTTTGTCACAGGAAAATGCTCTGAATACCATTTCCGCCTTGACAGCTTCTGTTTGACAGCTCAATAGCACGTACAGCTCTGAAGTGAAAGGCAGAAAAGAGCACTATGATGCCAGCATTTGGGGATTGAAAAATATGTTTACAGAATTTATGGTAGAACAAAACAGGCTGTATCTAAAGGGAAAAATTTGCTTACAGCTATTGGGAAAAAGTAATGATGACATCACAAAGTGAAGATTGCTGCTTTAGCGTTAAAAGACGAAGGATGTTTCTTAGCCATTCTGGATCCCAGCCAGGCTTTAGCTCCGTTGCATTCTAGTGAAACACTTCCTTATTCAGTGTATAGGAACCCCATTGTCATTGCCAGAACTTCATTTCATTTTTAATTGTAGTACAGTGACATCTACCCTTTTGACAAAATTGTAAGTGTACAAGACAGATGCGTTAACTGCAGGTATGACCCTGCTCAGCTGCTCTCCAGAGCTAATTCGTACTGCTTTGCTGAGATTTCATGCCCATTGTTCAGTAACTCTCCATGTTCCCTCCTCTCAGCCCCAGGCAACCACCATTCTATTGTACTTCCCACCTCTATGAGTTCAACTATTTTAGATAGTTCATATAAATGGCATCAAGCAATATTTGTCCTTCCATGGGTGGTTTATTTCATGTGGCAAAAAGGTATCAAGTTTCATGTATGTTGTCAAATACGGCAGGATATTTATGAACCATGTAAGAGTCCCACTTAACATAGTTCTGATCTCATATGTAGAACCAAATGGTTCAATTTTATAAGAATACCAACTGTGTATAAATTATTAGTTTATCGTTACCTGTTATCTTAGTTGGATTCTCCTCAAAACAGAGCATAATGGAGTACTGACATGCTAACGATTTATTTGGGAGGTGATTCCCAGGGGAGAGAAGTGGGGAGAAGTGTGAGACAGGGAAGGAGGAATAGTCAATGTAAGTAGGTGTTAATAATGTCAATCCTATCAGAAGAGGACAGTTCTTTCTGGACCTTGTAGTTTATGGACAGGAGGTTCTACCAGGACCACCTGAGAAGTGTATCAGATATCTCCAGAATTGCTACCTGGAAATGGAAAACAAGGCACTTCTATCAGCTTCTGACCTCATTTGTGGAGCATTGCATTTGGGTGTATTAACTCTCAGTTGTACATATACACCAACTAAACAAGATTCTACCAGCACCTGGGGTCTACAGAGGCCCAGGGAAGACAGCAAGGGCAAGTAGCATGGACATGAAGCCTCTCTGCCAGTGAACAGATGCCTGTGTAGACCTGGCTACAAAAGCCACAGCTAGAATCAGAGATGATGGCCTTGAGAATAAATCTGGGCACCAGAAGAATATAAGATGTCCATTATCAAGACACCAAGACACTAAATAATTTAGAAATAGAATGCTATTTACTAATATTTTTAGACTCACAAAAAATTTAAAACACAAAGAATAGGCTATGGATGAGTACAGATACATTTTTCACTGGTTTTTCTCTGCAGAAAACAAAGATAATTTAATTATATGTAGGTGGTCCTATTAAGTGACTCATTTGTTACAAAGGAGTAGTAGGCATTTAGTTGCAAAGCTAGGGCTAATCAATAAGTGATTCTCTCCAGAAAGGAACAAAATCTTCTGTTTCTGTAATAGATCATTTATAGAAATGTTAAATATTACAATTGCTGAACCCAAAATTAACCACCCAGAAAATGGTGTAATCTGTTTGTTAGAACCTTTCAGGTCATATGCCTGAGATTTTCATTCTCTCTATTTAATGTCAATTTCCAAACTTTTTGCTTACTTACATATTAGGGCACTGAGACATATGTCAATGTGATCTGTAACTTTCAAAACTAAAATATTTCATGTATTTTTGGCACATAAACTTGTTAGTCTATTTCATTTCATTTCAAAACATGTGTAAAGATATCTACATACAAAAGACAGAAACAAGATATAATTTAACACATTGACAATCCTCAATGTTGGAATTAAAGACATTTTGACTTTCTTCTTTGTGTTATTTAGAAACTTCTAAATTTTCTATAATTGTTACATGTTATTTTTGTGATAAGAAATAATTCTGCACTATATATTATTTTTAAAGTCAAATTAAGGGGCCAGCAGTCAGCTTAAACTCATACCTGATGCATATGTGCATGTGCCCAGGATCCCGAGAGGAGAATGGCGTAGAAGGGATTGTGGCGTGGCCATCCCCCCTGGGGAGTGATTTCTCATTTTCTGTCTCTCTGTCTCTCTCTGTCTTTCTGGCGAGTGCCCTATACTAAAAACCTCAACAGAAACAAGATATAATTTAACACATTGACAATCCTCAATGTTGGAATTAAAGACATTTTGACTTTCTTCTTTGTGTTATTTAGAAACTTCTAAATTTTCTATAATTGTTACATGTTATTTTTGTGATAAGAAATAATTCTGCACTATATATTATTTTTAAAGTCAAATTAAGGGGCCAGCAGTCAGCTTAAACTCATACCTGATGCATATGTGCATGTGCCCAGGATCCCGAGAGGAGAATGGCGTAGAAGGGATTGTGGCGTGGCCATCCCCCCTGGGGAGTGATTTCTCATTTTCTGTCTCTCTGTCTCTCTCTGTCTTTCTGGCGAGTGCCCTATACTAAAAACCTCACACACACACACACACACAAAATTTTTTTAGTCAAATTAAAAATAAAATACTTTGGCAACCATTTTAAACTGCAATGTGGCCCAAGGTAATTTTATGAAAAGGTACTTTCTACAAAAAGTTAACACAGCATAGCTTGTATAAGTAAAGTCTTGACCATTTGATTGTTGACTCTATTAGCTTCTTTCTCATTTGCCAGAGGTGTTAATACCTTTTTGCTTTGGATGCCATGCAGACAGGGTCCAAGAGGTGCTTAATCATACATGTATAGAAAGGTGAGCTGCAGGGACAAAAAACTGCATGTTTCTTTTACCAAGATACATTGGAGCAGATCCATCTAGGCAGGAATGTGGAAAAATCCCCAAATCCTACTGACCTTAATTTGTTACTATATGGGATCCAGCATAGGGCCATATCATTTGTCAATCCATGTCACACCTTTCTGGACCTTGTAGTTTCTATATAAAGAGATTCATAACATGTTTTCTGTTGGGAATGTTATTCTGGTTATAGTCCTCTATATTTCTCCTGTGCAGATGGAAAATTCCAGAAAGGTACCAGAAACTTTCTACTTAGGGGAGTTGGTGAGCCCATTAATCATTAACCAAAGCAATCTCACCAAACCAGCTAGAGAGAGCAGAGGCTAATTGGCAAAGCTGATAATTCCTTCAGGCTCACTTCATGTCACTGGCAAACTCTAGGGAGATCTTTTATGTGTGTGTGTGTGCCAGAGGGCACATGTGCATGAGAGAAAGAGAAAGAGACAGAGAAAGTACATGGAAGTACCCATCCTGCTCCCCACAACAGGGACTACTCATGCTGCAATCCTTTTCTCTCCATCCCTCCATCCCATCAGGAACCTAGGCATGCACACATGTGATTTTCAAGCTGCTTCCCTTGGCCTGGGTTTGAACTGCAATTGGCCATGTGGATCCAAAGGGACCAGCATCCTAGGCAAATCTTTATGCTGTTGGCCTGAGTCTCTCCTGGTCTTTGAATTTGAGAGTTGCGGTTCCTTGCTGTCTTGTTCTTCCCCAGGACTGGCTGAGGAGTGGAGTGGAGCCTTGTCCTTGTGCCATGTCACTTTTAAAGGCAAATATATGGGACCTTTCAGCTTGGAAGGTTCTTACTTTTTTTTTTTCTTTGCATCATGACAAAAGTAAGCACAGAAATAATACATAAGGAACAAAGTTAAGTACTTGGTCATCATAGTCCTCTCTCCACAATGTTTGATCTTAACAAGCTCTAAGGTGCCATTAATTTGCCATCTAAGTGCTATACCTCTATACCTCTATCTACTTGGTGCATAAAGATTATTACACTATTTGGCATCCATAAGAGTCAAATAATGATGTTGTCCTTGGAATATCCAGGTTTTAGTTCTTACTTCATCCAAGAAAGCCCAGGTAAGAATAAGGCTTGTTCTCTTAGTCTCAGGATACCAATACAGTAGAAATTGGGCTTTTATAATTTCAAACAAATTACTATAACAGAACAAAGCCTACATAAAAAAAATGCTGCAGAGGTTTTCTGTAGGAGATATGAAAAATCTAAATAATTTTTAAATGTATTTGAAGCTTAAAGTTCAATGCATTTGAGGCTTAAACTAAGTATAATTGTGGACTAGATAGATCTTGGGGAAAAGGTAGGAGGAGAAATACTTTCAAATCTGTTCTTGAAACTTAGAATTATAAAATGGATTGTGTTCTACTTCTCTAAATCAATAAATAACAGAAGTCTCACATGAAAACATTTTCAGAGGAGAAAAGCAAAACGAGTGAAATAAGTTAAAAAATCAATATCAAAACAAATTTTTAAATTCTTACTTCACTTTGCCAATTGTGTAACAAAAGCAGATGAGTATATGATAGCTCTTCTGACAGACTAATAGTTTAATTTTTTCTTAGTTTGAGTTAAATATATGTTTCTAGTGAGGAAAGCTCAATATTTCAAAAGGGCATTAATAACACAAGACTTAATCAGATGGAACTCACCTGGCTAATTCATTCTGTTCATGTGGCTCACTCTTAAAGTCATCAGGTTTCCATTTAGATGTCATGCAAGAGCTATCACATATCGATATGTACTGAGCACTCACCATGTGTGTCATGGTTTACGTGGCTATCATGTTTAATTCCCATAGCAACTTTGTGAATTGAACACCATTTTCAACCCATTTTAGAGGGGAAATTGAAGACAGGTCATGCTAAGGTCACATATCCTTAGCTGTTGTATTCTTTATATGGGATTAAAATGCAGAGAGGCTGGTTCCAAGGCCTATGCTTAACCGTGGTACAATTAAGCCTAGTGTGGTTATATGGCTTCCTGTGTGTACCCATGGATCCAAGGGCCTTTCCCAGTCTTGAACTTTTAAAACATCACTGCAGTTGCCTGTTTAATTGCCTGTCTCTCCTACTAAACTGCAACCAACTTGAAAGCCTAAATATTTTCTAATCATAGTTGTATACCCCTCAGTGCCTAACACATTACCTAGTATATATCAATAGTGTGTGAACAAGAAGCTTTTGGGAATAACTAGTTTTTCTCTCTAATGATAATAGTGAAGAACCTTAAGAACAGACTACCTAGATTTAAATCTTGGTGCTAATACTTGCTACCTGAATGTGAGCAAATCATTAGCCTCTTGGTACCTGTTTTCTCAAGGATAATAATACTCCCTCTTTCACAGTATTGTACATATCAAGTGTTAGGGGACCAGCAGTTGGCATAATGGCTATGTCTCTGGACTTCCATGTAGTCGACCTTGGTTTGAGTCCTAGACTCGGTGGCTTAAACTCACACCATGTATGTGTGCCCAAGATCCTGAGAGGAGAATGGAGGAGAGGGGGTTGTGGTCTGACCATCCCCCCTGGGGGGTGATTTCTCATTTTCTGTCTCTCTGTCTCTCTGTCTTTCTGGTGAGCACACACACTATAGCAAATACCTCTCAAAAAAACAAACAAACAAGAAACAGATTACATGTTAGAATTAGAGAAATCCAAAAGTACTTGACACATAGTACTATTTAATGAGAAATCCTATTTTCAGATATCCTTCTTGAATAAAGAAAATAATATACTAAAGAAGTAAAAGAAATTCTATTATTAAAAAGGTCTATTAAGATTCAAAGGAAGAGCACATGTTGGTGAATGAAAGAGAAGAATGACGTTGTACATAACAGATGAACGTCCTTTACATTCGGGCTGTAAGTAGTATTGTACATAGTGGACAAATATCCTCTACTACATTTTGTAGTGGAGTTATGATTAATGACATCTGAAAAAAACTGCCTATAAGCCTGAAAGCTTTACCTCTAACAGTGACTCCTCAAGGTGGTTTCTTGGGAGCTTTTTAAAAATACATATATCCCTTACCCAAAATATTCTGATTTTTCAAACCAGAAGTGGGCCCAAAAAGTTTGCATTTGGGGTGGTGTTGTATTGATTTCTTTTTAATCTGACTTTAAAGAGTTCCATTCTGAGTAGCTACATTATGCCCCCTGCCTGACCCTGTTTTATAAAGAATACCAGCAGAAATAAGACCACAGCTGAGAGGTCATTTTGCCTCCCACCCTGTCCTGGGCTTTACTCACAGTGTTGCTCTTCGCTCTTCAAGACTTTCCCACCAAGCACACTTATTCCCTTCTAGTGGGGATTTATAAACATTGAGAAATTTTTTTTAAATACTTTATTAGAAAAATAGTAAGAAAATAGTATTTCATTTGTCAGTAATTATAACTGTGATTGAAATCATTGAGTCAAAAACCCCTACATTTTGTCATAAACACTCAAGTTGTTTTCCCAAAATAGTTATGCAGGTAAATTATTCATTTCCACCAAATAATAAAAATAATAACATTACTGATCATCTACTTTGTCTCAGACACAAGTTTATTTTCTTCTATTAACTGATTTATTCTTAATTATAATCCTGTGAGGTAAGCATTAGTTTACCATTTTGTTGATAAGATAACTAATATTCAGAGCAATTCAATAACTTCTTCAAGAGCCTCCGGTCAGGAAAAGTTTATTTTATATCTTTTTTTTTTTTTCCTGGGGTGGGGGGGGGCATTTCTCTTTTCAGCAGTGAATCAGGCATTTTATGAAGATTTTTTTTTCTAATGTGTTATCAATTTGTCACATTCTTGATACCCCCACTTTTTAATACACAAAATTGCTTTTGTTAAAATTACCCCACAGCCCTCCCAGTGAGTAGGCAGTGAAAACTGGCAGCACAGGCCAGAGTCTGAATTAGTCAAACATCAATCCACTTGTAAAAGGTTTTAGAAAACAAAATTGCCTTTAACGCTTTGCCAAGCAGGAGAAAGGAATCTGGCTTAAAGTTATATGAGCTTTCTTCCCACAGTTCAGAACATTTTACTTCACAGTTTTAAGCATCATTACATATTTTCCCCCTTGTTTAATCACACTTAATATACTTGGAAATGGATTTGCCCCTATAAGACACATAAAACTGCTGGATAGCCCTCCAGGTAGCTCCAGTTGCTCTGACTCATCATTTTGGTGAGGTGTCCTTCTTACCTAGCTCAGGCTGCTGCTAACAGGACCAAGAACATTTGCTTCCTCTGATCCAGCAGCTTCTTTCATGGCAGCCAGCCCCCACACCTGCTCCGACCCTCTTTTAAAGTCTCTTTTAAAGTCCTCCCCTGACGTCTCTTGGCTGACCAAGACTGGGAAAATTCTCAAAATAGATGACTAAGCATTTCTGATTCATCTTAAAAGATCTAGATAGGAATAAAGTACTTGAGTGACTGGGGTCATTCTCCAGTTTTATTTCATTTTCGTTCACTTATTTATTCACTCACTCATTTACTCAGTTCATGCTTTTTAAGGGGTAACTATATCAAGCACTCCATTAAGCACTGGGAAAAATAATTATCTATTCCCTTCCCTTAAGACACTGACCAAGAAATAATTTATAAAAGCAACCTAATAAATACGGTGACAGAGGCATGAGTGGGGCATTGTGGGAACACAGTGAAGGTTCATCCATCCCAGCCCTGGAGGTTAGGGAGCACAGGAGAAGGGTTGCAGGTTGAGGTTACCCCTTAGCTCATTCTGCTAGAGTTAAGTGTGAGGAAGCAGACTGAGGTGGGAAAGGGTAGTAAATTAGGACTTGATAAGAGGCATTCTGGACAATGGGGACATCACGAGCCAAGACTTCAAAGAAAATGTGTGTGTGTGTGTGTGTGTGTGTGTGTGTGTGTGTGTGTGTGTGTGTGTGTGTGTGTGTGTGTGTGTGTGTGTGTGTGTGTGTGTGTGTGTGTGTGTGTGTGTGTGTGTGTGTGTGTGTGTGTGTGTGCGCACGTGTGTGTGTGTGTGTTTGTATTCAGAGGTATGAAAGTGGAGTATGGGGATGTGTGTGTTGGGGAGAGAGGGCTGTATGCCAGTCCTAGGTGGGTACGGTGGGGATGAGGTAGGGGGAATAGCAGAAGCTGAGATGCTGAGATTGGGAAGGCAGGAAGCAAGAGCCCTGGTTTTCTGGATCAGGTTAGTGAATCAGTTGATTATACATCAGGAAGAACAGAAAAGCTTAGTACGTGACTACACACATACTGCCTTTTTAGTCCTCTCTACAGATAGGAAATCCTGAGGCGTGGTAAATCTAATAACTTCCTAAAGCATGTAAATAAAGACCAACACTTCTTCGGATACTTGAGAGCTCAACTCCAAAGCCTCTCTGGCTGTTAGTTTCTTAAGTCATTAAATGAAAAGTCAGAACTCAGGAGTAATTAAGAAGGAAAGGCCTGGGATTGACTCCTTGCACATGAATCCTAACTCCAATTGCACGTTCTATAGCTGAGCTCAATTACTAAACTCTTTTCCTCTGTTTCCTTATTTGTAAAGTAGGGGATATAATATTTTTTAATCTTGGAGTTGTGTTCATTATACATCAAGAACTTAGATCCTTCTGTAGCACAAAAGAAGCACTTGATGAATGTCAATTATTATTACTATAGTTGTTATTATATTACAAAGACTCAAATCAAATAGTTTAGGACTCTCCAATCATCTACAATATTTATTGCTTAATTCACAGCTTAAAAAGCTTTAGCATAAGAAAAGGAAACAAATTTGGGGAACTAGAGTGTCCTTAATCTGCCACATAGCTGCCACAGCTATGTGAGTATTTTGTGCCCCAACTTTCTTATATAAAAAATGTAGCTCATGGTACCAAAACTTATGATACCTACATGTAATTTGTGTAGTTGTTGTAGGATCAAATAAAACTAAATATTTAAGGATCCCAGAACACCTGATGTAGGTGTCTAGTATACATACCCCATGCGAAATATTGATTCTATAGTCCTTTCATGCAAATAACAATGTTTAATTCTTACTTTAGAGGAGAGGAAGCATAGAAAATAGAGTACATATACCTTTTAGACGAGTTCTGCAAAGTGAGGGCAAGAAGACACTTGATGAAATGAACAGGCATTTTAATAAAAGCAAGCAAAGTGAAAATATTTTTATAGCCACCCAAGGAAGTAAGGTCACAGAGATATATTTAAGAACAATTTTAAGAATGTGTGCTTTATGTCTACTACTGATATTAAATTATTCAAGCTGAAAGATGGACATTACTATAAAACCTCAGGATCTTTACCCAGAAAGTAGAGAGGAAATGTTCCATCAATATGAAAGAAGAAGGTAGGGAGGTGCAAAGAAAACCGAAAAGAGGAGTGATAAAATAGGTATTCTGGGATCAGCTGTTGGTGTAATAACTATGTCACTGAACTCCCATGTAGTAGACCATGGTTTGAGGCCTGGACCCGGCGGCTTAAACTCACGCTGGGCGCATGTGAATGCATGCCCAAGATCTGAGAGGAGAATGGAGGAGAAGGGATTGCAGCATGGCCATACCCCCTGGGGGGTGATTTCTTGCATTCTGTCTCTCTTTCTCTTTCTGGTGAGCACACACGCCCTATAGCAAAACACTCTCAAAAGAAAGGAGGTATTCTTACAAGTATTAATCAACAGATACATTAAGAAAAAAGTCACCTGTAAAGGGCACAGAATTATCTATTGAACAGAACCAATGGACCCATTTATGCATGTGATTAAGCTAAAAGCAGGGATTTTATGTGGAGTCTGGAAAGATGAGTCATGACAAGATCTCCCCATACTGCCACTGCGTGTCCAGTGGGTGACAATAGCTCTCAGCACCTTAGAGGGTGGTGACTGAAAACATTAACTGCCAAACTTGTTTCATTCCCATGCTTTGGCCTTCTTTTATGCCAACCAGCCTCTCCATTTCATTCTGTCCATTAAATTTTACTTTCAAGACATCTGCATCCAAACCCACTAGGAAAATAATTTCCTATTTTCTTACATATGAAGGAATCCTCCCACCATACCAGCCACAAAAAACTTCTATTCAAATCTGTCAGTCGATCAATATTTGCTGTTTTTCTGAGAAATTTAAGAACTAGGAGTCATGAAAATGGCAAAGAAATTTCCACATTTTGGGACCAGCAGATGGCATAATAGTTATGTCACTGGACTCCCGTGTAGTGGACCATGGTTCAAATCCCGGGTCCAGCAGCTTAAAACTTAGGCTGGGTGAGTGTGACTGAGTGCCCAAAATTCTGAGAGGAGAATAGAAGAGAAGGGATTGCAGCATGGCTATCTTTCCTGGAGTGGCAATATCTCACTTTCTGTCTCTCTGTCTCTCCAGTGAGAACATGTGCCCTATAGCAAAAATATCTCTCTTAAAAAAAAAGAAAGAAATCCCACATTTTATTGAATTCATGAGACCATATCATCATAAGGTACTGAATTATTGATACCATGCCATTATAAGACATACTATAATTTTAAGTTAACTGAAAAAGGAGAAACACTTCCAAATAACCTATGACACAATACCATACTGATTGTGTAAATGCTTGAGTTGGTCATACAATTCTCACTGCATTGTAGTTTCTTTCATCAATTTGAAAAGAGCTGGCAATTTCTCCTTTTTCAGTCACCTTGCTTAGCATATGATAAGCATATATTTTGCCCACATTTTAAACATCTAAATGTAACAAAACTTCTATCATTTACAGTTCTCTTCCTTTTCCTTGGCCATAAAAGTATTGCTTTGCAAAGAGCATGGAACTGTAGTAATCTTCCCAATGACCAATATCTGCTTTACCACCATTAAATGAATGCCCCCACTGCTCTGTTTTTGTTCCTTCATATGTTTAAACAACTTTTATTCCATTGCTGAAGTATAAGGTAGTATTTTCACAGTCATTTTAAATGGCAATTAAATTCATCATGTGGAATATCAAAAATGCCCATAATTCAACTGATGTGAAGATATTACCAAGAACTACAACCAAATTAATGCCTGTGCATTCAATGGACAACCATGCCACAGCAGTGATGTCAATAATCCATTGATTGTAAATCACACCCTACTTTCGGAGTTGCTAAAATGTAGAGAGGGTAAGTGCATCTTAGAGAGGATAAAAATGCATAACAAGGGTTGGTTGCTGTCTTTCAAGTGTCCATTCATGATGATTTGGAGATAACACATAAGATAACCAGAAGTCAGTGATTTACCTTTCAAAGAACTGTCACAGACAATAAATGCTCTGTCTTCAGGAAGATAATTCTTAGTATTGTTTTAGATTCCTTCTGAAAAGAAGAATGGAGACACACTTCTCCTTAGGGTTAGATTCTATGGTCCTATTTCTGCATGCCAAACTATTGTACAGTAATTATTTACACAAGGAAATATGACACCTCCATTTTAACTCATAGACATTAAGTAGGTGTAGAGTGTTCTAACACAATCGAGACTGTAGCACACATGTATGGTAACATACAGGCATTAGCTCAGCAAATACGGAAAGGGAATGTGTGTCCTGGCTGTCAGTGCTCTACACCGACCTCCAGCAATGCTGACCCAGGTACTCTCTCCCTTATATTTGAGATACATATGGATGCACACGTATTTATGTACTTACATTCAAACCATTTCCCCATTTCAGGTATTCTCACCTAGCCTCAACCCATCAATCATTTCAAGAAGGCTCAGCTCAATTCTTCAAGAGGAGAGCAATCAGGGGTCCTGGAAGAGAACAGGTCTGGAGAGATAAAGAACTGGCTTATGTGCCATTGCCAATAATATCATTTGAGGACACTCAGCATCTGCCAGGGCAGCTTTGCAACCATTAAACCCCCTCCTATTTAGGCCCTACAGCTTGTTCCCATAGTATAAAATATTTTGATCTGCAAAGCAAAAACCAAAGGTATAGTCCTTAAATTTGAGCATAGTACCTTACATTTTTTGATTATTTAGAAATATGTACAGATGGTATATGTTATGGGTTGAACTGTGTCCTCAAAAAGATAGAACAAAGTCCAAATAACCAGTACCTTGGAATGTAATATTTACCATAGCCACTAAAAGTATAAGATACTTAGGGATAAATCTAACCAAAGAAGTTAAAGACCTCTACAAGGAAAACTATGAGAAGCTACAAAAAGAAATTGAAAATGACACAAAAAAGTAGAAAGACATCCCATGTTCCTGGATTGGAAGAATTAATATAACCAAAATGGCAATTCTACCCAAATTAATCTACCTGTTTAACACAATGCTAAACAACGTACCAGACACATTCTTCACAGATCTAGAAAAGACAATCATAAAATTTGTCTGGAATAATAAAAGACCCCGCATTGCCAAAGCAATTCTACAAAAGAAGAGTGGAGTGGGCAGCATCTCACTCCCTGACCCAAAAATATACTACAAAGCTGTGGTAATCAAAACAGTATGGTATTGGCACAGGAACAGACATGTGGACCAATGGAACAGAATTGAGTCCACAGGAATAAATCCCCAATCATTCAGTGAACTGATTTTTGACAAGGGGTACCAGTCAATCCAGTGGGAAAAGAAAAATGTCTTCAGCAAATGGTGCTGGAAAAACTGGATTTCCACCTGTAGAAAGATGAATCTGAAGCCCTACCTCTCATCTTTGACAAAAATCAAGTCAAGGTGGATCAAGGATCTAAATCTAAGATCCCAAACTATTAAACTGCTTCTAGAAAACACTGAGGAAACTCTGGGAGACATTGGGGTAGA
>NW_006160230.1:2339442-2381345 GCF_000334495.1 Tupaia belangeri chinensis
TCTAGTAATCCCATTTCTTGGCATCTACCCAAAGGACAGAAGAATTTCTCATTGGAAGAGTGCTTGCACATCAATGTTTATTGCAGCACTTTTCACGATTGCTAGGACATGGAACCAACCCCAATGCCCCAGTATGGCTGAATGGATTGAAAAACTGTGGCACATATACTCTATGGAATACTATTCAGCCATTAAGAACAACAAAACCCTGGCTTTTGACAGAAAGTGGAAGAATATGTAAGATTTACTGCTGAGTGAAGCAAGGCAGGCTATGAAGGAGAGTCACTGTATGTCCCCACTTAATATATACTGAATGTCCACACTCTATAACTGAAATGGACGGGCTAAAGGATGTACAAACACAAAAAGTGAATGTGAATGCAAAATGTGGTGTGTGTGGAGGAGTGGGGTTTGGGGAAAAACATTTGAAGGAGGGATATGAAGACAGCATTGTTGAGACAGGGAGGTAGTGTTGTTATATTTTGATCAACTCGACCAGGGAGAAATGTTCACATATTAAAATTATCACATTGTAAGCTAAATAATGTGATTGAATGTATTTAAAAATATAAATTAAATAAATAAATAAAAGAAATAAAATGAGGTAATTAAGGTGGTTTAGAACCTAGTATGATTGGTGTCACTCTAAAATGGGAAATCCAGACACAGAAATCGATACAGAGGAAAGATGATTTGAAGACATATAGGGAGACCATCTTCACATGAAGATAGAGAGTTGAAGTAATATGCCTATAAACCAAAGAGCACCAAAATTTGCTGATAAACCACCAGAAGCCAGAAAGAGGTAGGGAGAGATTCTCTTGCAGGTCTTAAAGGGAACATGGCCTTGCCCACCATCTTGATTTCTGACTGCTAGCTTTCTGTCGTGTTAAGCCACTCAGTTACGGTACTTCACTATAGCAACCCTAGGAAACAAATACAATGTTTTTTATGTAGTGATTTTTTTTAAGCATGATCAAATGCCAACATTTCATTATTTGCTCAAAATATTTTTAAATGTATAGTTAAAGTGTGGAAAAGAAGCATCAAAATACATCTATTTATTTATTACAGGCTACATGAGTCCAACCAATGCAGCAGATAACAACATTTCTGCCTATGCTTAATTTTCAATAACTACTATAGGAAGTGCTGATGTGATTTTAGCTAAGTGGCTGTATCCCACTGGAATATGATTAAAATACAAACAATGGTAAACCACACCAAGGATCTCAGGCGCTGCTCCAGGTTTTCCAAAAGAGAAAGTTGATAAGTATTCCAATGCTTAAGAGACTGTTTTAAGCCAATATGTCATTGTTTCCGGGAAAAGAAAGCATTCCTATTTTGTTGGAAGTTACAGTGTTCAGGAATTGTACTGGTAATATATTCTTTTGCAGATTGAAAAGTTTGTGTCTGAAATCTAACATGCAACAACTATAGCTGTTGGTTTTCTTGTTAAAGTATCTGTGTCTTGTTATCTACTCAAACATGTTAAAGACCCTAAAATTAACCCAAACTCATTAAACATTTCCATCCATAAAACACACACACACACACACACACACACACACATACAAAATATGAGACACACAGTTTGAAAACCACAATCAAGATATGCTATAACTTAATACACACTCAAAATGGAAAGCTTCTTCAAAGATAACCAATTTTTCTAAAGAACATATCAACATCTTTTGACTTATATACTCAGTTCTCCATAATACCAAGGATTAAATGAGCACCAGTTCCTTTTTAAAAAGAAAATGTTATCGTTCTAACATTTGTTAAGATGGTATTTTAATAGACTTTCTGAAAAGTATCCCAAAGTCAGAATTTATCAACTAATATTTCAAATTAGGAATGTATTTTTGTATTACAGACTTACATAGGATGGAACTTCTATTTGTAAATTCTCTTTGAAAAGTAAAGTTCTTAGGCCCAAGCTAGGTGGCGCTGTCCACAGTGTACTAGACTGCAGTGCTGTGAGGCACTTAACTGACCATGGGTTCCCTTCCCCAGGTTGACTGAAAAAAATCCCAGAAACACACGGGTGCCCAAGATCCTCAAGAGCTAGAGAGCTGGAGAAATGAGACTGTGGTGTGATAAGACCATATCAATGACTAGACAGGATCTCTCTCAAGCACATGAATGCATTTTCCATCACGCAAAATAATAATAATTATAATTAGATGCTTAAAATCCATGTGTTAAAACTAAGTTCCCAATGTATAACAAGGTGGCATCTTTCAGAAAGTATTAGATCATCAATGCAGAGCCTCCATTACTGGGATTAGGGTCTAAGTCCATTTTCTTTAGCTATTAAAAATATACCTCAAATTGGGTAATTCATAAGGGAAAAAATTGTCTATCACAGTCCTGCAGCCTGGAATATGAAAGAACTTGACGCCCAGATCTAGTGAAGGTCTTCATGCTGCATATTAACATGGAGGAAGGTGAAAAGTACAAGAGTGAACCAGCAAGAGAGAAAAATAGGAAGAGCTGATACACTTCATAACAACCCACTTGAGAGAATGAAACCTTTCTGCCATAATGATATTAATCCATTCATGAAAGCAATGCCTCCATGATTTAACTGCCTCTTAAAGCCCCACCTCCTGTTTTGTAGGGAACACTCAAACCACTGCAATCCTCTTTACTTGTTTGCCCCTTTTGTCACATAAAGACCCAGCAAGAAGACATCATTGAGGAGGAATTGGGCCCTCTCCAGAAGGCCTAACTCTCCATCTGTACATGGTAGTGTCTTTATATATCTTCATATCGTCTTTCCTCCCATGTCTGGTCTGCTTCTTTCCATTCCTGGACTTTCTTTTTTTTTTTTTTTCTCCTATATCAAAACAGAAAGATTATTGAAGAACAGGGAAGGAAAACCAGAGTCTCTAAGAAGAAGAAAGGGGTCCTGGAACATGGGTTGCCAAGGAAGAATTGAGACAAGGAGTTCTTATCTGAGTTAGAGGACCGGACTTTCCCTTTTTATAATGGCTCCACACATAGTGAATTAGGAATAGAGTTTCTATTTAATATTCTCTTTAAAAAATACTCTATTTGTGTATTAACCTAAAACAGCAGAAAGAATAATTCTCTATGAGGTTCATAAAAAGCTAAACTGGGACCAGCAGATGGTGTAGGGGTTACATTACTGGACTCCCATGTAGTTGACCACAGTTCAAGTCCAGACTCAGCAGCTTAAAACTCACTCCAGGAGCACATACATGCATGCCCAAGATCCTAAGAGAATGAGGGAGAAGGGATTGCGACCTGGTCATCCCCCCAGAAGGCTGACTTCTCGCTTTCTGTCTCTGTCTCTTTCTTTCTTTCCAGGGAGCACATGCACCCTATAGCAAAAATCTCTCTCTAAAAATTAAAAAAAAAAAAATTCAAAAAGAAAAATACTGAACAACACTTAGCTTGTGTTTTAATCTTGATTAAAACCAGTGACAGATTATCAATAATTGTCTCAACTCAGAGCCCTATTAGTTTCTTCTAGGGTTCTCACTCTTTAGGAAACAAGAGCTTTCATTTTCTGCTCTATTGTCACTTAAAATCTCTCCTTGACTTTTTGGTCACTATTACTTTCAAGTCCAAATACTTTTCCCTTTGAACATAGGTGTCTTTGGGTCAACCCTATAGTCTTGTGGTTAAACACAGTGCATACAGGAGTCAGATTCCATATGGCCAACTGCAGTTCAACTCCCAGACCCAGTAGCTTAAAAAACATGTTGGGCATGAATGCATAAAATCCTGACAGGTTAATGAAATGGGGGAAGTATTGTAGTGTGACCATATCCCACCAGAGGGTGCTTCTCTCTCTGTCTCTCTCTTTCTCTGGCAAGTACACTTACCCTCTAGCAATAGTAATTAGCCAAAAACAGCATCTGTGTTTGCTCTACAAATCCCTTATGACATTGAAATCACCCAGGTGTCTCTAGATAGGATCAACAGGGAAAGTAAAATATTAATAAAATAATAAAACAGTCTTCTTTATCCAAAAATGGTCTCTTATTCCAAATAGATCTTCTTAAGAGTTTTTTTTTTAAGTAACTGAAGCATAAAGAAGAATGTTTAAAGAAGATTGTTTTCTTACAGCTCTAATACATATTACAGTGATGTATAGGAGAAGGGTGTCATTGACGCTTCTTTCCTCTGATTAGCTAGTTTGAAGATCCTCCTTCCATGACAAATACCTCCCAATATTTATTGTAAGAATTGCACATAGGTTGGGATCCCACATTAAATCAGTTGATTAATGTTCACTTGTTTCTCAAAGGATAAAAAATCTCTCTGCTAGACCCCAACTAACACTTCCATTTTGAGGGTTAAGTTACTGAAACCATGTCTATATAGAGATATTTTCGGGACCAGCAGTTAGCGTAATGGCTATGTTTCCGGACTCCCACGTAGTCTACCGCGGTTTGCGTCCCGGACCCGGTTACTTAAACTCACGCCGGGCGCATGTGCGTGCGTGCCCAAGATCCCGAGAGGAGAATGGAGAAGGGATTGCGGCGTGGCCGTCCCCCCCTAGGGGGGGGGGATTTCTCGCTTTCTGTCGCTCTGTCTCTGTCTGTCTGTCTGGTGAGCGCACACGCCCTATAGAAAAAAAAACTCTCCAAAAAAAGAAAAAAAAAAAAGAGAGAGATTTTCAAAGTAACTGATTCAGTTTTTAAAGAGCCATTCAATTGATTTTAATCGATTCATTACAAATATCTCAGAGGCGTTCTGTTCTTAGACTGTCTTCACATTCATTAAAATTGATTCCCCCTCTGGGTCAAGTTTGTACTTGTTTTGTTCCTGCAGAAATCAACATTTTAGGCTCAATGAGTTTACTTGGTTTCTTCTTATTTTCAGAAACTTTGCTACTGAAAAACAATTGCTTCTTTTGCCGTTAGCACTGAGATTCCATGAGACTGAGTAGAATATATTGTCTCTATTCACCTACTACATCAGAATTAAAACCAGGATCTGAAACCTGCATCATGGTTGGTTTCTCCAGAGGAAAGACTGACTGGCAAGAGGGGGACAGAGGACTAAGAGGAAGGTCAGATGCATCCTTCTCCAGAGGTCTTCAATTTTATTTCAGCAATCACTTGGACATGTGGATGGAGTAACTGAAAAATTGGAATACAAAATATTGTTGTATCTTTTACCCTTCCTTTCTAAGTGCCCCTAAATTCAAGCCTTTATAGACTGAATGTAAGGGCAAATATTTTAAAATAAATGAAGATGATCTTTATCCAGCTCATTTAAAAATACAATTTAAGAAAATAGAAAATTGTCTTGCTGTATAATGAAAGAAGTGAATTAACCTGATTTTTAACCTCTTGAGACTTAAATTTTTAATAGTAGCTCTATTTAGATATAATTTATATACTATAAATTCATCCTTTTAAAGTTTACAATTCCATGGTTTAACTATATTTAAAAACGGTTCAATCATCACCTCTATCTAATTTTAGAACAGGTTCATCACCCCAAGAGGAGTTGTGCCCATTAGCAATCACTCCCCATTCCTCTCTCCCCCAAGTCTTGACAAATTCTAATCCACTTTCTGTCTCTATGTCTGGGCATGTCATAAAAATGGCCTCATATGTGGTCTTTGGTGGCTGACTTAGTTTACTTAGCATCATGTTTTCAAGGTCCAGCTATGCTGTTCTTTGCTTCTTCAGTAACAGTGCCTCATTCCCTTTTATTATTTGGCCTCATTTAGCCAAACTACTGAGCTTCAAAGATCACACTCAAGGAAACCTATTTTTTAGATGTTGACTATCTAGCAAAGCCTCTCATAATAGCTTGTTGTAATTCACTCTCTTTCCGGATCATAACCCAGGAGCAACTTGATAAGGTAGAACCCACGGAGGCATGCACCAGTTGGATAACTGGCTTCCAGTTTCATAAAGGGACTCTTCAGAAAGTGTGAGGAGGATGTAAAATCTGCATGAGATCATGCTGTAGCAACTCAGCACTATCAAAGCCAGGGAATCTCACACCCTGCGGCCTGAAGGGCAAGGGAATAAACTAGTAAGTAGATCCCAGAGAGACAGGAAGAGGCAATCCTAGAGAGCCAGGAAGGTGGAATCACAACAACAGTGCTAACTTGACAGAAGCTGAGGCAGGGCAGAAAAGACAGGGGGCAGACACTTCCTGGGGGATCCCTTTGTCTGGGGAGAAAACTCTGCAGTTGGAGCAGAGAATGATGAGATGTACAGTTGATTCTTCTTCAGTGATGCTTCTAGGTCTTCAGGTAAGAAACAAGTACCCTAAGTTGCTTGCTAACAGAGTTTTTTAATTTTTATTTTTTAATGGAAATCAGCATAGGACTGATTAAAGTACAGGAATTCAAAGGGGTGAGGAAAGGAGAAATATATCAGAAATTCACAAAAATCATGACAACAGCGTTGTTTTTTTTTTTTTTTTTCTCTGATTCATGGAAATTCCTAAAGGACCAAGAGGCCTGAGTGGCATCCATTAGGGCCAGGATACATTTATATCTTCCCTTCTCCCACCCTCCTTCCCTGTCTCCTGTGTCCATAACTATTTTCAATGCTTTTATGTCCTCCAACCTTCCAGTCTCTACCACAGCATGACTTCTTTTTCAGTCATTCATTTTTTCCTCTTGTTTTGTTACTGATACTGCAATAATATTGAACAGTAACAACTACACTAAATAATGAACAATAACAACTACACTAAAGGTTAAATAAAGCAACTTGATAAGGTAGAACCCACGGAGGCATGCACCAGTTGGATAACTGGCTTCCAGTTTCATAAAGGGACTCTTCAGAAAGTGTGAGGAGGATGTAAAATCTGCATGAGATCATGCTGTAGCAACTCAGCACTATCAAAGCCAGGGAATCTCACACCCTGCGGCCTGAAGGGCAAGGGAATAAACTAGTAAGTAGATCCCAGAGAGACAGGAAGAGGCAATCCTAGAGAGCCAGGAAGGTGGAATCACAACAACAGTGCTAACTTGACAGAAGCTGAGGCAGGGCAGAAAAGACAGGGGGCAGACACTTCCTGGGGGATCCCTTTGTCTGGGGAGAAAACTCTGCAGTTGGAGCAGAGAATGATGAGATGTACAGTTGATTCTTCTTCAGTGATGCTTCTAGGTCTTCAGGTAAGAAACAAGTACCCTAAGTTGCTTGCTAACAGAGTTTTTTAATTTTTATTTTTTAATGGAAATCAGCATAGGACTGATTAAAGTACAGGAATTCAAAGGGGTGAGGAAAGGAGAAATATATCAGAAATTCACAAAAATCATGACAACAGCGTTGTTTTTTTTTTTTTTTTCTCTGATTCATGGAAATTCCTAAAGGACCAAGAGGCCTGAGTGGCATCCATTAGGGCCAGGATACATTTATATCTTCCCTTCTCCCACCCTCCTTCCCTGTCTCCTGTGTCCATAACTATTTTCAATGCTTTTATGTCCTCCAACCTTCCAGTCTCTACCACAGCATGACTTCTTTTTCAGTCATTCATTTTTTCCTCTTGTTTTGTTACTGATACTGCAATAATATTGAACAGTAACAACTACACTAAATAATGAACAATAACAACTACACTAAAGGTTAAATAAGTTTTTTGCTTGTTACTTTAGAAGCTCAACCATCACTTTCATCATTTCTGTTAGAATATGCATTCTAACTCCAAATAAAGGACTTTAATACATACTTTTGTGATGTGATTAACCATGTGAGAACTGGGCCTGTTTGTCTTAACAACGAAGTCCAAGAGACCTGATGGTGAGAGTCAGTAGAGGACGATATGGGGGAAGGTGGAGATGAACTTCATTTTACAGAATCTAAATTTTAAAAGTTGCTAATTCATGAGGGAAATTTGATTAGTACTAATCAAAATGGAAATTTGTTGTACCGAAGAACAACATACTAGATGAAATATGTGTTGCCAGTGACTTCTGAAGAACACAGTTCTCAGTAAGGCCTTGAGACATACATACTGAACCAAAGGAAGTACAATAGAATGCTTATGTTCTTGTGACTGACCAACATGAAGCAGGCCAAGTTCACAGCTGGAATTTGTCCAAATGGAGAAGTTCAGCTAAATTCAAGGCATTAGCACCTCTCCCAGTTGCTAGAGATATGGGTCTCTCCTAATCTTAATGATTATATAATTTTAAGGTTAGTGCAAATAAAATAAGCTCCACTTAGGAAGAAAGTCTATAGAGGAGTGTGTTTAGGAGAAGGAGGCCATCATGGGGGGAGAGGCTTAGGTGATCTATCAAAAACAGTACTCACCTGCCCTAAGCACTACAACCAAGTGATATAGCTCATCACACATTTCTGTGTGCATACATTACTTGGAGATCTAGTTTAAATGCCAATTCTGGGGAACAGCAGTTAGTGTAATGGCTCTGTCACTGGACTTCCATGTAGTTGACCGCAGTTCGAGTCCCAACCCGGTGGCTTAAACTTACACTGGGTACGGGTGCGTGCGTGCCCAAGATCTCGAGAGGAGAAGGAGGAGAAGGGATTACAGCATGGCCAGCCCCGGGGGGGGCGGGGTGATTTCTCGCTTTCTATCTCTCTGTCTCTCTTTGTCTTTCTGGCAAATACACACACCCTAGAGCAAAAACCTCTCTCAAAAAAAAGAAAAAAAAAGAGCCAATTCTGGACCAGAAGGCAATGTATAGTGTAAGGGAACTGAATCCCACATGGCCAACTCTGCAATTGAAGTCCTGGACACATCTTGAAAAGCACTCAGGATGTGTTTACCTGCATGCCCTAAGCCCCAAGAGGAGAATGGGGAAGAAGGGATTAAAGCATGGCTACCCACCTGCCACCCCCCCGCCCAGAGAGGGGGGTGGATTTCTCACTCCCCTTACCACCTCCATCTCTCTCCAGGGAGTGCACACACACCATAAAGAAAAAAAAAACTAAAACTAAAACTAACTAAATAAAGTCAATTCTGGTTCAGTAAATCTAGAGCAGGGCCCAGGATTCTGCATTTCTAAAAGAATGCTGCTAGTTCATAGCTCTCATCCCTTGGACCTCTTATCTCTGCACCTGACATTAGTGTCCATGGATTATATATTCAGGAACCCATCTTTACTATTCTACTGTGTAGAACCAGAGCCAGTAGGAAGCCCCAGGAATGAGAAACACTGGAAATCTTTCTTTTAGTGACTTTTGCAAATTAGTTTTACTGTTAGATGTGGCCACTTGATATTTTGACTAGCTTGTATGGTTTTGATCTTAGATTATCAGTACACAATATTTGCAATAATTTCATCTGTGAATGTTTGCTACTATATTTATTTGATGCTATTTTAAATGATATGTTCTTTAGGTAAGTTTTTTGTGAACTATCTCTGTGGCCACATAAACAGTTGGTGTCACTTTTGCTTTAAAATTTTCTGAGCCAAATTTTCTGAGGTTATGATGCACCCTGAGAACTCTAGGGACTCGGTCACTGTGTATCCATTGGGGCAGAGAGATCTGTTTTCTGGGGAGGATTTTGACACTGTTTCTGGGTACTGCTACTGCCAACCTTTCTGCTATTATTGAGCAGCTGTTTCTTTAAGGCATGAGTCTTAGTAAGAAGACTTTACACCCTCTCCTCTTACTCAGTAGTCAGTTCACATCTACACTCCAGATTCTTGGCAGAAACCACCACTAACCTCTCTGTTGTACTGCTCCTCAATAAATGCTTCTTATGAGAGTTGAACATAGAAAGAAATGCTTGAAGAATATATATTTAATCCTCCAGTTAATTCTAAATGTTTTCTTTAGACAGAACTTACCACATAAACAAGATTAAACATCCTTTAAGCTCTTACTGCCTAATTGTGTGTTTGTAACATATCATGTGCAGCTCTCTTTTTTTAAGAGATTTTTGCTATAGGATATGTGTGCTTGCTGGGGAGACAGAGAGAGATAAAAAAGTGAAGAAAGTGAGAAATCACCCCCCAGAGGAATGGCCACACCACAATCCCTTCTCTTCTATTTACCTCTTGTAATCTTGGGCATGTGCACACACATATTCAGTGTGAGATTTAAGCCTCCTGGTCTGGGACTCAAACCACAGTTGACCATGTGGAAGTTCAGCGATGTAATAATTATGCCATCTGCTGGTCCCTTCATGTGTAGCTATTAATTACCTTCATTTTGCAGATATGGCACAGAGAAATGGAGTTACTTGTCTGAGGTCATACAGCGAGGAAGTAGACTAGCACCCACATTAGTCTCTATGACTCTGATTCTAAACTGAGTTCCATTTACTGACATAGTTAAATGTTCCTTATTAGACAACTGCACGCTTAAACTGTATTGCTTTGGACCTTTATGAATTATTTGTACTTAAATATGCTTTAGTCTTACTTCACCTTACTTCACTGTTTTGGTAAAGAGCCACATAAAACTAGCAATGTTCGCTATGGTTGTTTCATACATGAAGACCAATCAGAAATTGTTCCCAGGTCTCTTGGCTACAAAATCTGAGAACTGTCTGAATAGATGTTTTTCTTTTATCTCAAGGACTTTGAATGGCATGTAACTCATCCTGTTTACTTCTTTGTTTTGGCCACTAGGAACCACAGAGACAATTGATGTCAACTTACAGCAACTGTACAAATGCATGTCTGGAGGCCAGCAAGTGGGATGGTGTGGTGATTAAGGTGCTGGACTCCCACATGGCCAACTGTGGTTTGAGTACTGGCCCTGGTGGTTTAAAAATCATCCTGGAATGTGTGCATACATGCCCAAAATCCCAGGAGACTGAAGGAGAAAGGATTTCAGTGTGGCCATCCCTCCCAAGGGGGTGATTTTTCTCTCTCCCTCTCTTTCTCTCTCTCTCGCTCTCTCTCTCAGAACACATACCCTATGGCAAAAAACTTTTAAAAAGCGCACTTATGTATGCCAATTTTACCATAGATTTATTATTTTCCCATCTAGACTTTCCTTTTTTCAATCATTTATTTATTTTAGTTCTTTTTATTCATGTATATATTTAAAGAGATTCAAATCCTTGGTGAAAATAGGCAGAGAATGTCAAAAAAGTCAATATGATACATTTAATGTGATGCTGATTAAGTTTTTTTCAAGAATTTAAGTGCTTATCATATTATCAGAACTATTTTAGGCACAAAATATATGCTGAAATTTCAAAAATAAAAACAATAACATAATCCATACATTATACTGATGTTTGAAATATAATTTATTATTCTACTTCCTATTTTATTAACCAAGCAGTCTCTGGCCAAAAATATAAATCTAAGATTTATGGGAACAACTTAATTCTGATATTTTGTTTTCTTATACTATAACACATAATACCTTTTAATATACAGTATTTCAATATTTTAGACTATATTTAGTACTGTCAATTTATTCATTCATTCATGAGTGAATGACACCTGCAGAGCAATTATGATCAAAACATATTCATGAATGAAACTACAGAAAGCAAAGCACCAACGGAGTTTCTCTGACATCTTCGTGGACACTAATTAAACCTAAATTTTTTTTTTCTCAACTAAATAATGTTTTAGCACTGGTAGGCCTGAAAAGAGGAATGAGTTCTGTTTATATAATCTTCTTAAATGAAAATTTCATGCCCAGATGCAAGCCCAAGTTGCCTGTTATGACTACTAATCCCATTCTACAGAGAAAAGAAGAAATAAACTGAGACTTAGTCAAGATTACCCAAAATAGATGTGCATGATTCAGTTCTGCAATCCTTAGACAGAGTCTATCTCACTCACTGAATGCTCTAACCACCTTTGAGAAGGTGGATTAATTATTAAGCAATTTCTGCAAAGCTGATCTTAAGGCAGCCTTTTCTTTCCACTGTAAGACTAATGATGCAACCAAATGCTTACAGAGTAGGATGCAATTAAAGTTTCAAATGATTTCAATTATTTACTGTACTTCCGCTAAGTTACGGCTTTCGAATTTTTTTCCTCAGCTAACTTCTATTCCTTACAAAAGAAAGAGGAAAGATGTCTTAAACTTTTTGACTATTTACTTTACTTGCAAAATATATTTTAAATTTTTTAAACTACAGTACCTGTTACCCACTATTCTTCTACAAAGAGATATCCTTCTAATTAATAAACCTATTGATTTTTATAGCTATTTCCAGAGGACTGCTACTTAATTCTGTCAAGGCAAAACAAAATTTCTGAAAGTTCTTGAAAAAGAAAAATGAAAATAAACTAATATTAGAATTATTGATCTTCTCTAAACTTATTTTTAATATTTTTTCTTAATGTTCTGGCTTTATCTGTGGTTGCCTGATATGATGACTTTGAAATGAGATAAACTACATCTTTAAATTAGTATTAAGAAGAAACCTGAGGCTCAGACACAGGGGTATGCACTGCTAAGACTCTGTGCTCCACAGGCTGGAACCACCTGGAGGGGCCTGGGTTTGGTTCCCAGTCAACGTAAAGGCTGGTCATGGCAGCTGTGAACCTGCCATCCCAGCTGGAATGCTGAGGCAGGAGGATTGCAATAGTGGAACCTATATCAAAAAAGAAGAAAAAGGCTGACTGGTGGTGCAGTGGTAACATGCTGCTTAGGTGATGCTGGGTCCATGTGAAAACTGTGCTTGATTTCCTGGTTAACCTGAAACACAGGACAAATTTGCTCATGATCCTGACCAGCCTGGAAAGCTGAAGTAGGGAACCGTGGTGTGAGACCATGTTGAGGGTGTGTGTGTGTGTGGGGGTGTGTGTCTCATCTCATGAAAGAAAGACATTTTTAAAAAGAAGCAATCTGAGATAAACTTATATAAAATAAACCCAATTAAACTATTTTTTCTGATGTACAGAATTCTTATTGAAGTCATCAAATATCAAATAATGATCTTACTTATGTTCCAATGAAGGTAGAGTTGCCCCTTCAATTCATACAAAATTATTTTGTATGAATCATTGCGGCAACTCTTTCTGTTTTTTGTTTTTGTTTTTGTTTTTTTTCTGTTAAGAGAAATTTTTGTATAGGGTGTGTGCACTCACCAGAGAGACAGAGAGAGAAAGCAAGAAATCACCCCCCCCCCCAGGGAAATGACCATGCCACAATCCTTCTCCTCCATTCTCCCCTTGGGATTTCAGGCATGCACACGCATGCACCCAGTATGAGTTTTGAGCCACCAGGTCTGGGACTCGAACTGCAGTTAACTATGTGGGACATAACCATTATGCCACCTGCTGTTCTGGGGCAACTCTTTCTGATCAGTGTTGTTGACAAATGAAAATTAAAATAAGCCTTTTTATTCCAGTTAACACAAACGCTACAATTTTTAGAGTGTTGTCTCTTGGGGGTAACCAGAGATTCTTCTCTTCTGGATTGCATAATCACAGGAGGCTGGTTGGTGAGTGTAACTGAGGTCTGCAGGGGCCAGCAGCCCCAGCGTTTCCATCCCATTTTCCTGAGCTCCTTCAGCTGTGTCTTCCTCTATGTTTTGGCTTTGTCTTCAGATGAAACACCTCACATGGAGGCAGACCGGATCTGATATTCCAGACACACTATTGTGCACCCCTACATCCAGGAAGAGATCATTTCCTTGAGCAGCTCTCTAAAGTGTAAGCAAGACTACTCCTTCACAAAAACTCACATATCATTAAGTTTGAATTGGGCCATTTAGCCAAGCAGATGGGTCTGCCCTGACTGGCTCTGCCCAATCAAGCCTTCCCTCTGAACACGCAGAGGAGTGAATCCCACCCAGATCATGAGCTGCCACACAGGTCGTGAGCAGAATGGATGCCAGCAGACAGCTAGAGTGACCACTGCAATTCCCAAACATCTTTCTCAAGTCCTTCATTCTGCTTTGTTCACAGCATGGGGGGAGGGGGGGACGGTACGTAAGGCAAAACCCAAACACACAAAAAAGAAGTTAAAAATTATTCTGGATAGAGACCTAAAAATCATTATGAATATCAACTTCACCCTTGTGAGATTTTACCAAAGACTCAAACACTGAAATTGGCTTTAATTGTAGACCAAAGAAAATGTAGCTTTTGACAATGTTTTCTCACTGTTCTGAAGAAGAACTTTGCTGACAAGACATTAATGCAACTGGCTCCCAGATGGCCTCTTATTTGGGAAAAATGAGCAGGCATGCAGCTTCCCGCCTCCTTAACGATGTGCTGTAAGGCAGGTGCTCTGTGAGGTCACCCTGTGAGAATATAAAGGCAAAGGAGCTGCTAAGCGAGCTAGTGCCTTCCCTGGGGCCCAGAGTTAGGAAATATATCCTTGACATGGCCGTGGAGACAGAGACCTGCTGAGGCAGCATCTCTCATCTTCCACAGCCACTGGGAAGGAGAAAGGGGAAGGCTGAAGAGTGCATTCAAAGCAAGTCAGAGCCTAGTCCATAGGGGCAAATAACGTCTAACATCAAAACAGTTACCCTGTGCCACTAAACTTTGTTGCTGAATCTTCAATCTTTAGTGACTATTAGAAGCATATGAGTACCTAATGAAAGAATTCCTATTATCTTTCCTGAAAGGAAAAAGTTGTTTTTTTTTTACCGTAATGTTTAATACTAGATTTAGAAATATGCACATAAGAGTAGGTTTTACCTATTTAGTATGAAAATATGTTCTTTTAAAACTGTGCAACACAGTGTTTTCTATTTGGAATTCTTAATTTTAAGTCTCTTAAAAGTGAGTCTCAGGCCAGCCCTGTAGCTTAGTGATTAAGGAGCCAGAACCCATATGGCCTCACATAGTTTGAATCCCAGCACTGCTGCCTTGAAAAACACACCAAGTGCATGTGCATAAATGCTCCAGATTCCAAAAGGATGGCAAGATGAAGGGATTGTGGTATGACCATGCCCATTGGGTGGTACTTTCTCCCTCTCTCTCTCTCTCTGATGAGTATACATGCACTCTAACAAGTAAAGTGAATCTCGGGGCTAGTAGATAGTGTAGTGGTTACGTTGCTGGTCTCCCACATGGCCAATCACAGTTCAAGTACCAGACCTGGTGGCTTGAAAATCACGCTGGGTAGATGTACATGTGTATCTAAGATCCCAGGAGAAGAATGGAGAAGGGATTGTGGTGTGGCCATCCCCCATGGAGGGGTGAATTCTCACTTTCCATTTCACTGTCTTTCTCTCTCTCTGGTGAGCATGCAAGCCCTAAAGCAAAAATCTCTAAAAAAAAAAAAAAAAAGAAAGTTAATCTCTAATCAATACTGTCAGCTTGCACACACACACACACACACACACACACACACACACACACACATACATACAAAGAAAAAAAAAAGAAAAAATAAATCATACTCAAGTAATCAAATTCCTGTCAGTAGCCAAGTGCCAAACCTGTTAGTGCCTAGAGGACGTCAGAGAAGTAATCTATCTTGATTTAGAAAAGCTTTAGATTCTGTCTTATTTGGCATATGCTGTAATAAGTAGGGAAATATCCTCTCTAGATTCCGCGGACTGTAGAATGCAGGCTGGTCATTCAGTCAACGTGCATGCCTGTGTGCTTTCTGCGTGCCAGATGTGGTGCTCTTGCTGTCCTTTCAACTTCACCACCACCAAAGCTAACTGGAGGTTGCAAAACTCAGAAAAGGATCAGAAGAAAGTAGAGGGAGGAGAGAGGGAAGCAGGAAAGGAGAAAGAAAAGCAAAGAGGAAGGACAGGAGAGAATGAAGAAGGAGAAAAGAGTTATCCATTGCTGGCCAATTAATGCTGCTTCCCAGACATGTTTGCTAGCCATTGTTTTGTTCAGTGAGAATAGAGAGTGTGAAGGTGAGAAAAGGGTAGAGGCAAAATGGGAAAGGAGGGGTAGCTCTGCCCCAGACCTGCCTCCACTCCCACTCATTAACTCTTGGTACCATTCTTAATCCTACATCCCACCCCCTATATTCAGGTCCAGAATTCTAGCACTGCTTCCTTTATCTCAGCATGTGGGAAGCAACTCTAGCACTTTGAAACCATCAGGGATGAAACAGAAGATGTGGTCCTGGCTCCCTCAAATGAAGATCTGAATGATGTTCTGGTGTCATCCATTACGGTCTCTATTACTACATACAGTAGCTCTGTAGAGTCATTATTTAATTCATGCATGCACACATTGAGGACCTACCATTATCACTTAGCCTGTTTCAGGGTATGGGAGGTAATTGTGAGCAAAGTTTCTCCTCTCTTGGGACTTACATGTTAGCTGGGGGACAGAGAAGGTATAAGGAAATTCTAGAGAATATCAGGTGGCAGTTGTATTTTGTTTTGTTTTGCTGTACAAAGAATTAAAACATGATAATGTTTTAATAGAATGACAAGGTGGCTGATTCCTACTAGGTGTCAGAGTAGGTCTAATAATGAAGGTGGATCCACTAGGCAAGTGTATCCAGTGACCTTTTTCTGAATGTCTGACGGAGTCAGGGAGAAATACATTCTAAGTGAGAAACACAGCACACATCCTCAAGTGGGAATGAATCTGGTATATTCAAGGGTCTCAGAGAAGACCAGTATGAGCACAGCATAGACAGTGAAGAAAGAGTAATTTAAGATGAGCCCTGGGAAGGAGGAGACGGAATGATTTTGTGGGATGGAATGCGGAGTTTGAGATTTACTCTTGGGGTAAGAGGAAGCCATTGAGTTCGAGCACTGCAGAAGGCTGGCGTTGCACTCCAACAGCATTGCCAGTGCACACTGCGAACACACTACATGTTAAAGAGGTCTGTGGACTTTTCTGGGACCCAAGCAACCACAGGGAAGATTATTTTCATGAGACATGCTTTTTGAATTCCAAACAAAAGCTCCCAGCATGTATTCAAATCTGATAAATTTATAATCTGAGCTGGGATATACCTCTCATCTAACTGACATGGTCTCAGTATCGCTTTATTACTATTATGATTGTAGATTTGGAAAACAAAGTACTGCATTTGAATCTTCTAGACCATTAATAAGGCTGTGGCTGATCATTTCTCTCTCTCCCTTCTAATGTACACTGAGGTTTACCGCTAGCAGAATCCATTTTAGTGGAGTCATTTATAGTATCCACTGCTGAGTCTACAGTTCTTTTTCTTTTCTTTTCTTTTCTTTTTTTTTTTTTTTTTGAGAGGTTTTTGCTATAGGGAACGTGTGCTTGCCAGAAAGACAGAGAGAGACAGGGAGACAGAAAGTGAGAAATCACCCCCGGGGGTGGGGGTGGATGGCCATGCCATAATCTTTTCTCCTCTGTGCTCCTCTCAGGATCTTGAGCATGCACACACAAGCACCTGGCATGAGTTTAAGCCACCAGGTTCGGGACTTGAACAACGGTCAACTACATTGGAATCCAACGATGTAGCCATTATGCCATCTGCTGGTCCCAAGTCTACCATGTTTAGTTTGTTTTGAAATGTTTTCTGACAAAGAAAAAGTTCATTCACACTATCATCTTCAGTCTTAAGATAACCTTCACTTTGGATTTTTTCTATAAGACTTTTTGACCTAAGAAGCAATACTAATAAATCATCACCATTTAAAAAATTCTATTAGTAACCAAAATGTGAAATGCAATTATACTTTAAGTTACTTATGAAAATTATCCTCTGGGTTTGGATTATGTTATTTGGGGATATATGTTCTGTCTTCTAGATTAAAGGTCATTCTAATATATGTCATGGACTACATCAAATAATTTGAAACAAGTTGAGAAATAAATATATAAAAATGTAAATGATGTCATTCGATAAGTTAATAGCTCTCTGGTACACAAAAGATTTGTTTTTCCTTCAAGCAAGTTACTCAGACAGAAAAATGATTATTTTCTGTCATTATCATTATCTTAAATTGAATCTGATTGTATCCTTACTTTCTGTAGCAAGAGATTATTGGGAGTGTTTTCAGGACAGTAGAGCAATGAAATGCAGCTTGCCATGTGAATTTCAGAGATCCACAAACCCAGAGGCTAAATAAACCGATCAAATAACTTAATAAAAAAGATTTTTCTAATTATGGATACTTACCACACACAATATTGCCTAAACACTTCTTAAAACCTATACGTTGTGGAAAATATTTAACACACCCAAGATGGGGAAAACAACAATGTGAACATTTATACACCATCAGCTACAATACTTACCAGCATTTTTTTTTTCTATTTTGTTTTACTATTGCTTCAATTCTGAGTCTACTTTTAAGAGCTGAACAAAGTTACATGCATAAACTGGTAGTCTGAATTTAACTACGAGGCCCCTTTCCTAATGCTAGATACCTTTTTATGGTTTTCCTATTTCCAATCACAATGATTAAAATCTACCAATCATTCTCATTTCTTGGGCAAAAACGTGGGACATAGTGACTAGTTTCTGGCAGCAACACCTCTCTCAGTGCTTTCTGGGAATTTGAAAAGAGATAAATACTAATGGTTTTGGTGTTTGCATCTCATCTGTTTCAGAACTAGATTGATGAGGTTGGCAAGAGAGCAAAGCAGTGAGATAACAGCTGCACAGGCACTGCCATTACTGCAGTAGGAATCACTTTACTGCCTCACGATACTTTAGTTTAGGCTGGGAAGGTGTTAATTGTAAGAGAGCAACCTCAAGATAAGGGAAAAGTCAATGTAAAAGAATGTCATTGGGGAGCAGAGGAACAGTGGCACAGTGGTAAAATGCCGTGTTCTGTGAGGTGGACTCACCTGGGAGGGTTCTTGGTTTGCATCCAGAGACCTCCCTGACTACGCCAGGTGCATACATGCACACTATCCAGGGCTGGCTGAGGCCGAGGGTGTATTATGGCATGAAGACCCTGCTCAGGAAGCTCTTTCTCTGCCTCTCCATCCCTCCTCCCTTGATTATGGAATAAATAAATAAGAAAACTTCAAAAATATGTTTTTAAGAACATAGTTTTCTTTGTGTGTTTGTGCCTAATGAATAATCCCAGACGCTCATCTTATGTATTTCTGTTCCTACAACCATTATTTTATTCAGGATTTTAGTTCTTTTCCTCTTAAAGTTCTGTGTCTACCTCTTTCTGACTCTCTAACTATAGGACATTTTTTTTTTCACACTACCTACCTTCATTTAGGGAAATATTTGGTTTAAGACCGTGTTGAAATCTGGTGATTCCTCACCGATGTCAGGATAAAGGCCGTTGCTTCAGTGGGGCTTTGGTGAATATTTCAAATCTGACTCCAACTTCTCTCTCCACCATGGTAATGTCAATATGTTGAACTTGTGGCATGAACTGGGATGATTGTCCAAGGTGCCTCTCCGGTGGAAAACCTCACACCATCGATTTATTCTTCAGATTTTCTCTCCATTTAGGGACAGATAAACAAATGTTCTTCCTTTGCTCCTGCAATATTGATCAGGTTATATTTTAAATGTTTGTGGGCAGCTTCATTTCACCCCTAGACGACAAACTCCCGATGACCAGGGACTGTATTTTTCTCATCTGTACATCCTTAGTTTGTGCCCCATTGGTCAGTATGTTAAGTATTCAATAAATGTTTGTTGGCATAAGATCCATATTAACAATATGCCTCAGTGGAATTTCAGGGGCACATATGAGCTAAATAAAAGTCCTCTGTCCTGTCACTTCATGTGAGTTAGTGTACTTACAAGTGACAACTCAAATAGCTCTAAGTTCCCTAAGAAGGCTCCAAGGACGCAAAAATGAAAAAGTGGAAATCAAGTCTATTTTTTCCCCCCAAGAAACCAAGTAGATTTTTCCAGAAACTGATAAGCATAGGTTACCTAAGTTATTTTATGAAATTTATTGACTTATTTGTTATGTTTGTGTGTTATTGCAAATTTAAATTATTGAATTTGGTACACTGTCTCACATCCCTTCTGAAGCAAGCGGAGCATAAATTTAAAATAAATAAAGCTAAAAAAAATTTTTAAGACAACTCACTGTGTTCATGGTACCAGAGCCTCCCATATAAAGATACAATTGAATCTACACATAGTAACTACAGAGTTGTCAACACATGTCATGTAATAAGTTAGCATATTTGTTTCATATTTATAAGACTAAACTGATCAATTTTGTCACCTGCAGTATGAATACATGCTTTGCTTATTTATAGTCAATTTGAACCTATTACTTTTTCGAAGTTTATTTCTTTATTTCTTTTATGAAAGAGAGTCAAAGACAGAAAGAGAGAAAGACAAGTATCCGCGACACATTTTCATGCCATAATCCCCCCTAACTTTCCCCTAGCCAGGATCACAGATTCAGATGACCAGCCTGTGTGCTTACCATGGACAGGATGATTGGGAACTAGTCCTGATTTTCTATGGCTTCCAGCATTACAGAGCACTGTGCTAGCCCTGCATCCTGCAGCTTCACTACTTTAAATAAGAAACGAGACTGACAACTTCATTTAAATAACTCTGATCTTAATCCAAAGCAATGTATAATAATAATTTTTTAAAAAAACAAGAAAAGTTATGTTCTTTGTAAGATTGTTAAATGTATTATTTTAGGTACATTTGAGACTTAAGTGTCATAATTCAAGTTACAGTTTATTTTTATTTTCTGAAGTTTGCTATCATTTTTTTTTAAATCACATTTCCTCTCAAAAAAAGTTTGCCTCGGGAACCAGCAGTTAGCGTAATGGCTATGTCGCTGGACTCCCATGTAGTCGACCACGGTTTGTGTCCCAGAGCCGGTGGCTTAAAACTCATGCCAGGCACATGCGCGTGCGTGCCCAAGATCTCGAGAGGAGAATGGACGAGAAGAGATTGGGGCGTGACCATCCCCCCTGGGGGGTGATTTCTCACTTTCTGTCTCTCTGTCTCTCTCTGTCTGTCTGGCGAGTGCATGCGCCCTATAGAGAAAAACCTCTCAAAAAAAAAAAAAAAGTTTGCCTCTGTCTCTGGCAACACCTATTTCTAATAAGGATATGGAAGTAGTTTCAGCTTTAGCGCACATAAGATTTTATTAAAGTTCTCCAGTCTTATTCTGAGAATAATAGAGAAAATTACATGATTCAGATTCAGAGTCCACAAACATTTACTGAAAAGCTACCGCACGCCAGCCGTGCTGTCAAGTGCTTTCTCGTGATACCTCATTCTAGCTTTATAACAAAGTGGCGAGGAGGTATTATTGCCACCTCTCTCTCCTTCACTCTATTTTAGAGATGGGCAACTAAGAGTTACAGGGATAGTTATGTGGCTGTCACCCAAGTAGAATGGAAAGTGCCTGGAAACGTACAACACACGACTGGCAGTCAAGAAACTCTTGCTGAACTGAAAGTACTCTGTCTTTTAAGACAAATATTTTTTTCTTTTTCTTTTTCTTTTTTTTTTTTATTTTTTGACATTCTTAGATCCTACCATAGTAAGTGAGTAACATGAGCCCTGGCAACCATTTTGGCTTATTTATGTATTTAGTTCGATGAATATTCTTTTATCTGAATAAGTTATTAAGCTAGCTGCCAATCTAAAACACAAAACAAAACAAAACAAAAATCTCTTTAAACATATTAGCAACCAACTTTTTCAAATTATATTACTAGCATACTACATTTCTCTCTCTTACTGTTTATTAAAGTATCTAAGAGAAATCATTTGAGGTAGTTTGAGATACCACTGATCAATCTGAAAAAGCATCCCCTATGTTTAATCAATGCTTGTAAGTTCTAACATTGAAGTTTAGGGTATGACAACATGCTTTAAGATCCATTTTCATGTTCTACTAATCTCTTCTCTCCTAGTACCTAGCATAGTATTTAGTGTATCACAGAAATTCAGTGTCAGATAAATGACATGATAGATGGGCAATTTCCATACTGAATGTCACACACATATACAATAGATAATTGCTTCTTGGAATGTTTCTCTAGGTTGTATTCAATCTGGCTAATTAAAGACTATATTCAAACTCTACTACTTTCATGCTGTGGGAACTTGATCAAATCCTATAATTACCCTAAGTTTCCATTTTTCTCCATTTAAAATGAGAACAATACACTCTCGTCACAGAATGAATTATTAAAGTCAAAAGGTAATTCTTGAAGTTTGTATCTGTTATGGGTTGAATTGTGCAAACACACCCCCATTCATGTATAAAGCCCTAACACTGAATATCCCCAAACTTAAGGATAAGGTCTTTACAGAGGAAATGAAGCTAAAAGGAGGTTATTATGGTTATTATTAATCACTATACCTGTTTTTTTATGAAAAGTAAATTTTGGATGGACCAAGTGGTGTCACACTGATAATGTTACTGGATCCACATAGGGAAGGTCTTCTGCTCACTGTCTCCCTCTCTCTCTCAGAAAGAAATGAATAAATAATATTTTTATAAAGGAATATAAAAGAGGAGTTTGAAAACAAACACACACACACACACACACAGAACACCATATGAAGATGAAAGCAGAAATGGAAATCGTGTCTCTAATGCCAAGGAACATCAAAGATTGCCAAGAAACCACCAAAAATTAAGGTACAACCATAAAACAGATACTACCTTCTAGCCTTGGGAAGGAGTCAAGTCTGTTGACATCTTTATCTTGGACTTCTTGCCTCCAGAATTGTGAAACAACAAATTTCACTTGCTTAAACTATTGTACTTTGTGGTATTTTGTGATGGAGTCCTTAGGTAATGAACCCAAAGACTGACCATGATTATTTCCTCAATTTAAATAGTTCAGGTTATCTGCTAAGAAGGACTTGGCATAAAGCTGAAAGTTTGAGAAGGGAGATAAATCTCTTCATTTATTCCACTTCTAATTATTAAACATCTCTAGTGTGAGAGCTACTGAACTTATCACCAGATATGTAACCATGGCTTAAACAGTCATGACTATTACCCTCATGGAGTTGAATGCTCAGCAAGGTTTGAAAATCCTGTGATGGAGAGCACATAGTGGAGACAACCTGAGATGAATAAACTGGTGGTTATGCAGTACAGAGAAAATAGTTGATAAATAAGACCTTTTATGACTCGAATTTTGCCAATTTCTTTGCCCTCATTCTTCTCCCTTCACAGTCTATACACACTGCCCACATATTTTGGAGATATCTGCCCCTTACACACACACACACACACACACACACACACCATGCCACAGTCATCCTCACTTCCCAAATCTCTGATGAGCTTTGCTTTATGCCTTTGTATATGACATTTTTGTCTGCCTACGAGTCTCCTACTCCCTTTTATTTACTTAACAAGCTCCCAGATCTTCCTGGATTCTAAATTCAAGGATGATTGTTACATTTTTAACTCTTCCTGACCATAGTCTGAGTTACAAGTGCTTCCTTGGCTTCTGCACTGCCTCAATATTGCACTGGTCCATAATTGCAAGTTGACTTGTTTAAGAGCAGAAACTTTTTCATTTTTCTCCTTCATGCTGAGTACAGTCTGGAAGAAAGTAGATTGCAATATGTGTTTCTTAAATCAAATGAATAATCAATTGATTGATATAGAGAAATAACACATGTAAAGACATGCAGCAACCTAAACACACATGACAAAACGGCTGCAGGGCTGCTGTTTGGTGTCACAAGCACCTGTTGCCTGGCCTTGTCTCACTCTGTACTGCAGGAGACTGACTTCCACCCGCCCCCCTCCACATCTTCATTTATCATGAAGGTATCACCCACTACCAGCCCAGTTTGCCCTCAATTTGTGTCTCCTCTCTACCATTCAATGGGAAAGTCTGGAATGTTGGTATTTGTCTTTTGAAAATTGACAAGTGCAACCCTAAAGTTATGTGGTATTTTTCAGCTGTGAAAATTTATTGCCTAAAATGTGTAACATGGAGGCTCTGAAAAAGCCCATAAAGCTTTGAGTCCCCATATAATGATATATCGATCTCTTTGGAAATAAATTTGTAAAAGTAGGGAAAAAAATGAAATCAGTTAAAAAGTTTCAACTTTATTCTTTTTTATTTTTTTTAGCAAAACAAAATGGTATGTTTTATTTATCAAAGACAGTAAAGAAAATTAGAAACTACAGAGAAATACAAAAAAAAGGTTATAAAGCATAATTTTATTTCTTCAAAAAGGGAAAAATGTCCCTGAATAGTTAAGATATACCTTTTAGTAGTAATTCGTGTGCAAAATAAATAAGCACTTCTATAGGTTCTAGATAAAATCATGATTTTAATTTTCAAAGATGATGCAATTTCCATCATTTTTAATGTTGGTATTCAAAAGGAAAGTTATAACCAAAAGAAAAATAAATGAGACTTAAAATGATCTGCAAGAGGCAAAATTTAGTAGCTTATGAATGAAAGTAGATTCCAGTAGTAATTAAGGTTACTCACTCTACACACACACACAAATACACACATACACACACACATTACCCCTATATTCCATACACACATTTCCATAGCCTGAAGATGACTATTTTGTATATTTCAATTCAGGATTTTTTTTTTACAATTAATCCTACAATCATAAAGCAAGAAGCTATTAATATAACACAAGATGTTATTTACTAACCTTAACAAATTAAACAGCTAGAAAAAAATCATTACAATGACACTGAAAGATAATTTTATTGGCTTTTTAAAGGTAAATACAAATGAAAATATCTTACTGGGAAAATTAATTTTCAAAGTTTCCTTAAATAAATAAAACATCCCTTGTCATCTCTCCTTCCAAGAATCTCTAAAATAGGCAATGCTAAAAACCAAGTTTCTCACCTGAAAAATCCCTAAAACTAGTATGTCCCTTTTAAAAAGTTCTTTATTATAAAGGACATTTGGTATACCCACATTTTCTTGAAATTTATCCTAAAACAAACTCTATCCATTCAAAGTTTCTATATATATTTAGTTCTCTTAATTTAAAATTAATGAAGTGATATCTGGACACAATTCCTAAGAAAACAATGCAGGAAGAATTTATGAATGGATATTTACAGAAAAAGTTTTCCTAAATCATAATGCAAATATCATGTTCAAAAACTTGACAAATTCTAATGATCATCATTGTTGCATGTTTCAGTAAATTTATATATAACAAAATATCATGTTCAAAAACTTGACAAATTCTAATGATCATCATTGTTGCATGTTTCAGTAAATTTATATATAACAAAAGATGTCTCATGTGTTGAATTACTAGATGAATCCAAAAGCCAGAAACTAAAGCATTTGACATGGTTAATGATTTCATTTTTATTATACTAAATGTCAGGTCAGAAGTCAATGGCATTTACATGCTGGAAGACTACTACTCAACTCTTTCAATATCAAATACTGATTAACCAAATGTGACTGGACTTTACTGCTACAACTTTATGGTTTCTTTCAAGTATATGCAAGTCTTTTAAATGAGCACATATGAAAATGTGCAAAACAAATGAAATATAAATATTTAAAGAATGAACAGAAATGGCTTTTAAACATAAACCACCCTGCCATTCAATTCTGAAACTTTTCTTCACTAATTTGTCCTCTGTTATGAGTAGTCTTCTATCCTATTAAAGTTGTACATGTACAGATGATCTTAAAATTTCACATTGCTATAAGAAAGGAATGTTGGGTTGATGCAGTCTCTATAAGAAGAAGAAATATCTTGTTCTATGAGCGGCCGCCATACTTTCAGACATGTTTCTGACTTTTAGATAATTAACAAATCCTCTGAAGAAAGGTAGTAGTCCAAGTACAAGAAATATCCACCAAAGCCAGTACTGTCCATTAAAATATCCAGTAAAATAATCAGAAAACCTGACAATAAGGATCCATTTGATCTATGAAAGGCCCAATCCACAGATAGCGCCGTACCTTCCAGCTATGGTATTGGCGATACAGAAGGATAAACAAAATCCAAGCCAGTTGAAAATAAATGCCATGCAAAATGCCAGCATGAAATTGCCATCATTACCCACTCTAAGTTGATCTGCATCATTGAAATCATCTCTTGGTGGACACTCTTCCTCCTGAATTCTTTGAGCCGTTTCTGCTGCTGCAGCTGCCACCGCCGCAGCCTTTAGCCTTCTCAGCTTCATCGTATGTCGGAAGAGAGGTAGCAGCACTGAAGGGAGGTGGCACAGGATAAAACTCGTTGTAGACTTCAGTATCTGAAGTTGTAGGTACTTCGACAGCAATACTACTACTATCAGGAGGAGGAGAGGAGGACCAATCTGCAAAACCTGTGGAGTCGGGTTTGAAGTCGAAGGCTGCTCTATAGCAGTTGATTCTGAATTATCCTCTTCATTATGAAGCACCTGGTAGCGGCCAGTCCCGGGCTGGTGGTGGTCCATCCTGCCCGGCTTGGGATCCGGCTTCTGAGAAGGTGAGCCCCCTCGGTGCTCAGCTCCCTTGGCCACCCCAGGCGACGGGTGTCTTCCCGCAGATCCCTTTCCGTCCAGGTTTCTGCCGCCGCAGTCGTCCGGCCAGACCCTTTATTCTTTATTTTTAAATGTCTTATTTTTAATCAACAGGTAATAATTTCATATATGTATAGGTACAATGTGATGTTTTGATGCATGCATATATTATAAAACCACATATCTTCAGTGGTAGGTATAGATGAATAAGTGCTTTGTAAAAGTCGCATGAGAATTGAGAGCAATAAATGCTTGTTTTTACTCTATCCCTGATTTGAATTGTGACTTGGCTTTAATTTATTGTCTATTTAGATTTCTCCTATCTATGAAATGGAGCTGGTTCCATTTTATAAAAATTAAAAATTTTCCAGTTTGTAAAGTGGAAATTCTACCACAGTGCATACACATATTTTACAAAACTGGACACTAAAAATAAGAGAGACATGGGAAGATTAGAATTGGAATAGAACACTCAACAGCTCTGCTACTTAGTAACCAAGACACTAGTAAGAATGATTAACAATCCTTCTGGAAATACTACCACAGGTCCATCTTTCTAGGTATTTATGTTCAATCAGTCAACATTTATAGTCTTAACTTCTAGTATGAGTAACTTACCTCTTAAGATAAAGATTCTTGGGGAATACCCTCTTCTATTAAAATGAGACCGTTTAATGTGAATTAAAATCAAATGTAACTTTTTACTTTTTCCCATTATTTTAATAGAAAGGAAATGTTTCTGAAGCTCTTTCACTTACACTAATGGTTTCTCCAGGAAGCTTAATAGAGTAGAAAGTATAGCACTACTTGAAACTACAAAACTAATTTCTAACTGCAGTTTTGTGGCTTGCCTGAGTTCTTCCCAAGGTCTTCGTAGATTGCCAAGACTTTTTCTCCCATTGGAAGGACGTTTGACTTGATCACTTCAAAACATCAACCTGCTGGGAAAAAATCATATACAAACTAAGACACAACTGACATGTGATTTATACATTATTCCCCTATTTGCTAGGAGTGCCTGAGGTAATTAGTCTCAAAGAAACATACTTTTAAGTAGAGCAGATTGTAATTCTAAATATATATTTAATTAATGAACAAAATAATCAATAGTAACTTAATGAGATCATGGCAGAAAACTGCTCAGATTCCATGGGAGAACTCTATTATGTAGCAATATCCAGTATCTCTTTGGAACCTCACAAATAACAGTTGATGCCATCACTTCCACGTTAAAAGAAATGTGTTGTTAGTTACAGCAGTCCTTACCCTGGCTCCCTTCCCAGAACGTTGTGTGCTAACTATATTGGGGCAAAACAATGAAGACTTACTCCATTTTTGCTGTTGAAGACCTTTTGGACTTTTCCAGTGAATACCTTACCAACAGAATGATTTGGAATACACCATTCTAAACTGCAGTTTAAAATGCTTCCACATTGGTCTACTATTTAATTTTCCTCTAGGTGAGAATGTTTTAGTACCATCAGAATAATTTTCTGAATCCTGCATGTACCTAGTCACACTTTCTAAGGCTACCAATTTGACTCAAAAACTTGGAAAATAAACAGGAGTGATAATGGAGTGCATTGGTAAAGAATGAAAGGACTGTTGCATTATGGCAGGAATACTTCTAACTTGGCTTTTTCATCTCACAGTATGCTACATTTTCGGAAATTGGATGGTAACGCCTTTGTGTAATATTCTTATATGATGCTACGGTTGCAGAATAGGTACTTAACTCTTATTCTTCTGGCCTGGTCCTAGGTAATTTTTTGTTGCATTAGATGTATGTGTTCATAATTCATCTGCCCATAGAGTTATAGGTTTGTGGATTATTAGACCATATAGACCTTAAAAATCAATGTGATCATCTGTAGCTTTTTTTTATAGATCACAAAATTGATAATTCTACAGAGGAAATAAATGGTTAGATATCACAATATTTCTTGCAATACATAACTTGCTTTCCTTTAAAGGTGAATAATGAAAAAAAAAATCATCAGCCAGCAAACAGAGATAGTGATTTTGTATCTTTTGTGGGGTGTATGTTAAAGCTTACAAACAAAACTACTGGATGTAAGAATTTCCCCCAACACAGTTAGTGAATCTCAAAGATGACTGCTCGTCTTTTTTCAATTTGATTCTTATTATGTGAATGAAACTGAACTAGATGCCTGAAATACAAAGATGCCAAACAGAAGCAAACAATAGTACTTTTTCTTAAAATCAGCTTTTACCTAAATTGAGTCCCTCCTCTTCCTTTTATTAACTTACTGTTACCCAAATTATTTACCCCCTTTGACTTTCAGCTTGATTTATCTGCAAAACAAGACACCATTATCTACTTTGTAAAGTTTTCTTTAAAGATTAAACGAGATATCTTGTATGCAGTCATGTAGCACAGTACCAAAGATTCAAGAAGTATTTGTCTATCCTCGAACTAGAGCCAGGAACCTTAAGCTTAAGGAGCTAAAAATTTGATAAGCACATGTGTATTACTTCACAAATGCTGAAGGACAATATAATATGCCAATAATACGAGAGCACATAGGCAAGAGCTTGTATTTCTGATGGGAAAAAAAAAGTAAATGACAGAGAATGAGGAAGAGGGGCTGGCTCTTGAGCTTCCTGGCAGTAGGCACAGCATGGAAAGGGGGTGGGGATGGAAATAATTGGGGTACATTGCAACATTAATAGATTATAATTAAAACTCTAGAGTGGGGCATAAACTACTTAAACATAGTATTACTATTGTGCTGAAAATTTGAAATTTTTAGATTGATGGAGACTACAAAGAATGATAATTTGTATTATTCCATGTATGTTGATTTCATTCTCTCCTCAAATAACTAACAAGCACTGTGCTAGGCCCTGGGTATCCAGTGGTGAGCAAAAGGAGTATTCCTTGGTCCTTATGGAACTCCCAGGACAGAGAAGCAAAGAGATTGATGAAATAGACATGTGCTAATAAAATATAAAGTGCTCTGAAGGAAATGAAGATGCTGCCACAGCATCCTTAGGAGAAAAGCAACAGGATTTAGAAAAAAAAGAGGTGGGAATGCTTTCTAAGTAAATGATCTGCTATCAAAATGCTGAACGGAGAGAAGGAACCTGTTACATTGAACCAGTGATGAGAATGCCAGACAGAAAGACCAGCAGAGGGTCCTGGAATAGGAAGTATAAAGTAGTCCCAGATACATAGGCTGTGGTGTCGGGAACTTCAGCACAACGCCTGGAATATGTGAGATGCTCAACATTTGTTAACTAAATGGGTGAATGGAATGAATAAATTTTGAAAAGACGAATTAGTTAACAAAGGGACTGAGTGTAAGAATGTCATGGTTATAGCAACATTTTGGAAAAAACAATTGTGCATCCATCTGGCCAGCAGGAGACTATCAGCAAGTGATAACCAGTGAACATGCTTTGGCAATAGTATAAGATTAGAAACGTCAAGAGTATAGACCAGAACAGTGGTCATGAGAGAGAGGAATAAAATGACTCAGATGGAAATAACAAGCAGCTTGATATTACTAATAATAAGAAACAGATTTTACTAGTGGTAGTTATTTGTCATGACTTCAGGCCTTGAACATTATCTTGTGAACAACAGGAAGGCTTTGAGGAGTTTTAAGCAGGGGAATAACTGATTAGAAATGCATTTTAGATAGATTATTCTAGTCACAGTGTATGGAAGGTGAATTTAAAAACTCCTGAGATGAAAAGAAGGTAGAAGACTATTGTAACATTCAAGGTGAGAGAATGAGTAAATGAAAGAGCATAGTCATATTGGATAGGAAAGGACATTGATTCAAACTACTTTGGAATGAGAGTATTCATTTAGTGATAATTGGATGTGCAGAGAAAAAGGAGTAGGAAAAGCTCAGGGTGACCCCACAAGTATCTGATAGGAGTGATTGTGCCATTAAATGGATAAGAAAAGTAAGAGGAAGGGCAGATCAAGGTAGGAGAAAGAAGTTAGAGTACGATCGAGACCTGTGACAGTTGAGGGACCTGTAGTACATCCAAGTGAAGATGTCCAGTAAATATTTGGTTATTCAAGTTTATATTCCAGATGTGAGGTCGAGACTGCAGAGACAGATAAAGTTGTCTTCATATGAGAGTTGGTTAAGCCATGTAAATCAACAAGAACAGTATGTTGAATGAGAAGTGCAATGAATAAGGACAGAAACTAGAGAAGCAACAGCTTGAGAGGCAGGGAGAAAAGCCCGTTTGTTAGAGTAAGAAAGAATGAGGAAAGTGGAGGAGGATCAGGAGAGATGATTTTCATGAGAGACAATCCAGGTTTAGTTAGACCAGACAGAGAGAGAGAGAAAGTAAGAAAGCAAGCCACAAGGTCTGGGATTAAAACCGTAGTCCGCATTAGGGAGTCCAGTGCTTCAATCAACTGGGCCTTTTCAATGTAAGTGTATTTTTATTCTTGTCCTTGAAGAAAAACATAAATTATATGGCGTGTCGATTCAGAATTCTTTTAAGAAGACACATGATATGTGAAGTCCAGATGTGCCAAAATATTGGACACTTAATGAAGAAATTTGAAAGTCAGTGGATGTTCCTCATAGATCCAATAAGTTAACACAAAGCCGAATTCATTCTTTTCTTATATGTTATTTTTTCAGCTACCATCCCAGCTATAGCTTTCTTTTATCTAAAGATTATAGAAATTTGATACACCGCTAATAGCAAGTCATATTCTGATGTGTATATAGAAATAACTTTGCCTTCTTTGCAAAAGAACGTGTCTCCAACTGTAACTGTAGGATAACAGACATGCTGATGAAACACAGCATATGGGAAGAGACATGGTGCTTCCTGAAAAATGAAAGTCTGGAACAAAATACATTTGAAGACATTGGGGATGTGAGTGTAGCTTGATAAATGTTTATTCATTCCAGTTTGGCACCAACACAAATATTCTATAAAAATATCTACCCATTGTAAAATACATAAATTTACATATAATATAAATGCTTGAATGTAGTTTTTTCTTATTTATTTATTTTTTTTCAATTTGTGGTAGGGCACATGCACTCATGAGAGAGAGAGAGAGAGAGAGCAAGCCACCAGGTCCAGGACTCAAACCACAGTCAGCAATGTGGGAGTCCAGCACCTTAACCACCATGCCACTTGCTGGTTCCAATTTTTTCCTTCTTTTAAAATTTATATTGAATTTCTGTTTAAGTAATTAAAATTTGTCATATACATTCCATAAAATCTTTTAGCAAGAATAATAAAACATAAGTCCAAATATAGAATGTTTGAGAATTAGTAAAAACTATCATTTCCCTTTGTCAAGTAAGTGTTATGAATCTTATGTAAGAGGATATTTTGGGGACCAGTAGTTAGCGTAATGGCTATGTCACTGAACGCCCATGTAGTCGACCGCGGTTCAAGTCCCAGACCCGGTGGCTTAAACTCACATCAGGCGCATGTGTATGCGTGCCCAAGATCCCAAGAGGAGAATGGAGGAGAAGGGATTGCGGCGTGGCCATCCCCTCTGGGGGGTGATTTCTCACTTTCTGTCTCTCTGTCTCTCTCTGTCTTTCTAGCAAGCGCACACAACCTATAGCAAAAACCTCTCCAAAAAAAAAAAAAGGAAGAAAAAGAAAAGAAAAAAGAAAGAAAGAAAGAAAGAAAAAAGGTATTTTTAATGGTGTTATGTGTTTAATTGTGTCACTATACCTCAAAAAAAAAAAAAGGTAATATTGAGGTCCTAAGTTTGGTACCTCTAAATATGACTTTATTTTGAAATAGAATCATTGTGAACACATTTAGTTGAGATGAGCTCATACTAGAGTAGGGTGGGCACCAAATCCAATATGACTAGTGTCCTTATACGAAGGGGAAATTTGGGGCCAGTAGGTTGTGTGGTGGTTAGAGTGCGGGCCTCCCACATAGCCAACTGCAACTTGAGTCCTGGACCTGGTGGCTTGCCTTCTCTTGCTTGCTTGCTGGCTCTCTCTCTCTCATCAAATCGAAGAATAATGGTAATAAAGAAAATTTTTTTTAAAGTGGAAGGATGGATTCAGATACAGGGAGAATGCTATGAAAACTAGAGTTATGGTGCCACAAAACAAGTAACTACCAGAAGCAAATTCCTTCCTCACACCTTCAAAGGCCTGGCTGACTCCTCCAGTTTCCAAAGCTTTGAGACAGTAACTTATTGTTTAAACCAATCAGTGTTTCCTACCTTGTTATAGAAGCCCTAGCAAACTAATACAGATAGTTTAGGAATCTCTCTCATTCAATCAGTCTATAAGAATGTTAAGTTTATATGCTGTGGAAAAACAAAGTGGGACAATATCTCATGTATCCATTAGAATAAATTAGTTTGCATATGAGCTGAAAATTTGACTTCCTCTGAAACAGAGACAAGAACACTGACCATATGAGATGCAAGTCTATAAAAACATATAAATGGGAGTGGCATATGATTTAAACCAGAATGCACCATGAAAGGAAATGTACCCCACGGGGAAGATGGAGTCTGGATAAGCTGCACCCTGTGTTGTAGGAGCATCACAGAGACAATGACTCCGTGTGTGTGTGTGTGTGTGTGTGTGTGTGTGTAATGAAAGAATTACAATTATAGCATCTCGAAGCATAGCCAGTCCCGAGTCAGTACAGTGCATAGAGAGATCACACACATACCTTCACCCCCATCTTTTTCAAAAACATCACAGGTGTGTGAGTTAAAGGAGTTACGCACTAAGGCTATGGAGTATCGGGACTCAGCTGGAAACCCCGGAATTTTGACTGTACTATCAGAGATGCGAATGGGTCCCCAGCCCTGAGTGCAAGGACAGATCTCCCATTGTCTCCCTGGTAGCAGAACTGACGGAAGAAAACAGAATTAGTGAGCTTCCAGGTGTCCATCACTAATGGAGTTTGTCCACAAAAAATGTCTCTGATTTCTGCTGCAACAGCAGTCAATAACAGTGAATTTTGCCGAATATATTTTTTTGAATAAATATATGCACCTCTCAGATATGAAGAAGTATTTGGAGAGAAGAATCTTTTTCAGAATTTGCACCAATCTGTCAGGTAAGATAAGATCATCAAAAATGTAAACATTAACGACTATTTTATGATTTGGAAGAAACATTTGGATATAGCAATATTACTACTGTATACTTAAAGCTAACTTAATATCTTCTATGCATATAACAAATTAGTTACTTTGAGAACAGTGGCATTTTAGAAAACACATATTGTAAGCTCATAGCTATAGCAACCATTTTATAGTTACTCCATAAATTGATTTAAGAGGTAGGCAAATGAAAACTAAGCAAACACATTGAAGTGCTTGCTCACTGGCACCATGGAAGAGACTATGAAAATGCATGGGCGTGTCTCAAGGAAGTGCTCCTTGAACTCTAAATACCAGCTGAAAAATAAATGTTGAGTCCTTCAACCCCTGCCAGCTCTACCTTTACATGAAGGGAGATATCAGATACTTGAGTCTTCATGAACTCATTCCAGGGACTGTCATCCTACAGTTAATGGATCATTTATTTGCAAAGTGCCGTCTATTTTTGAGTGGCTGTTCCTTGAGTTATACCCAGAGGACTCAGGCATTCCACGAGGCTTATGGCATGACCAAACATTGTTCTGAAGTGAAAAACCACAATGTGGTTGTGGGAGGTAACCACCTATTTGCTTATACATTTCCAAGAAAATGGGAAAAATTCATTTACTATACCATGAAGTAGATTTCTATACAGTTGAATCAATGACTTTTTTTAAAGATTACACTTATTAAGCACTTCCTATGAACTAAGCACAATGCTAAGAGTATGACTAGCTCACATCTTTAAATTTGCAAAGTGACCCTCGCAAGTAGATATCTTGAGCATCTCCATTGAATCTGGTGAGAAATCTGGAGCTCCAGGTCATGTATTTGCTGCCATTGCACAGAGAGCAATAGTAAAACGGGTGTTTGAAGATGAGTAGGCTGGCCACTCTCACATTGGCCACTATTTTATTGTACCCAAGCCAGCCAGCTATAGGTTGATGTGATCCTCTAGTAAAACTATGGCCTTGGTGGTTGGGGCTGGAAAATATATCTTATATGGAGTATATTTGCAAGAGCAGCTATTTATTGAGCACTTACCATAACCAGACTATATTGATGTTCTTTATGTATAATCCCATATATTTCTCCCATCAATTCTGAAATGTACAAAGGATCTTCAAAATTTTAAGAAAACTTAATACACACTTGCACAGCTATGTTTATTATGGTATTATTCGCAATTGATAAGACATGGAATCAACCCAAATTTCCAAGAACAGATGAACAGATTAAAAAAGTGTGACACATATACTCTGTGTGTATATGTACTATGGAATACTACTCAGCCATAGAAAGCAATGATACCCGGCATTTGATAGAAAGTGAAAAAATATGGAAGACTTAATGCTAAGTGAAATAAGCCAAACCATGAAAGAGAGGCATTGTGTGTCCCCATTTAATATATACTGAGTGTCTGCACTCTACGGCAGAAACGGGATTATAAGGTGTAAAAGCATTGATACCAATTGTGGATACTAATGGGTGGGGTGAGCAATGGGGAGTAGGAGGGAGGAAATAAGGGAGAAAGAAGGCAAATCATTTAACAGACACAAAAAAAGGAAAATTATCTGTTGATGATAATGTGTATGGTAATGTCTTTGGTTGGACTGATATGCAGGGTATTCATGCTGGAAGGATTTATTTTTGAATGCTGTAAATGGTATTCATGCTGGAAGGATTTATTTTTGAATTCTGTAAATATGTATGGTGATTAAATGTAAAAAAAAAATACAAGGGAATTTCAAAAATTTTGCACCAAAATAAACTCATACTTTACTTCCATTTCTCCATGAACTTTTTGAAGTCTCCTCATAATTCTACCTTCATTTTATCTATGAAGAAGCAGGTTTGAATTACTAAGCAATTCATTCGAGGACATACAGTTGGAATATAGTTTTCTCAGACAGAGATTGAAAGTTTAACTTCCCACTCTATTTTATTATTCAAAAGTTTTTTTTTCATTTTGTCTCTGATACCTTTCCTAATAATCCCTCATGATAACAAAGTACATATAAAATAGTTTCTTTCTCAGAGCTGATATTTATATTTTTCTGTCACATTGGACTAAAAGAAGCTGATAAATTACTCACTTTTAATAGAGCAGAGACTAGTCGGTAAGTAAAAGCAAGTAAAAATGCTCATTTGAAACAGACCAATCACCTCCCTTTAAAAATAAAGTTAAAAATGAGATAAATGCATGACAGTACAGAGACCATATCCAGCACAGCCTTGCCCAGGAGCAGCAAAATAGTTTGGGAGGTTCCACTGCAAAGAACTCAAGTGTGGCTGACTTGAACAAGAATCATCTTTAAAAATATACCTTTCAATGTACTTTTCAGAAGCCAATGCACTAGGGAAGCAATTAGATTTTATCTTCTGGTTGTGTAAGAGCTTCCTAGACTTTGGAGCAGGTAGAGAGGATATGCTTGTTCTTCATCTATCTAGTATTTATTTCATCCTGTGTGTAAAAATATTGCATGGAATGATCAGATCAGGCATAAATTCTTGGAGGCATCATTCAAGAACACAGCATAGATGGAGTTCCAATACCTAAAATAAAGAGGAAAATGATATAAGATCAGCCACAGTTATTGCCAAGCAGCACCCTGGTCTGAATTGGACTAATACTGAAGGAAGTCCCTTTTTAGTTGCTTCTGGATTTTTACTAATTATAACTGATTTTTTAGTGCTTTCTAAGCATGACTGTCTGTGTGTCTTTTACATGGATTAGCTTACAAAAATCTTGTGTTAGCTAGTGTTATTATCCTCATTTTAAAGATGAGGAGGAGGTTCAAAGAACGTGAATAAAGAGCTGGTCCTGGTTTGTTCAACTTAGAGACAAAAAGCTAGGCCTTAAACTGAGGCAATTCGATGATAGAACCCACTGTGATTGGCTGCAACATGTGCCACTCTTAAAAACAGCTCATGTTGGTGCCATTTTTTCTTTCAAAAAATTCTCCCTTTATTCATGACAACTTGCTCACACACGTGAGAGAGAAAGGAGAGAAAGAAACTCTGTAATGGGGATTGGTCACACGGCAACCCTTCTTACCCTAATACTCCACCCCATCAGGTTCCTGGGCATGATCAACCTGGCATGTTGCCATGGGGGCCAAGACTCAAACCTCAGCTGGCCATGTGGGGTCAGCCTTCTCTCTGCAGCACTTAACCACTGCACTATGGGGACAGTCTTGTGTCACATCTTGATTTGACATCCTAACCACCTTTTAAGTTAGATTTGTAAATACCCACTTTTTTGTGTGCCAAACATGTCTGATTTCAACTGATGGGAAAAAAGTGAAAAATGATAGAATGAGTAATATACAAGTAATTTATACTTGACTTTTTAAAAATGGTGACAAAATGTATCATTTTAATCATGTTCATGTTCAAGTGGGTATATTAAATATATTCATTATTATACAACTATCACCAACATCTCTCTCCAGAGTTCTTTCCATTACATTCGACATTCTGTGATATCTCTTCAAAGTCTAGATGATCCTTTCCTAGGAGCCAGGCATGGTGCTGGGCAAATCCCGACTCACTTCGCATTCTCAAAGGTTCCTTGCAAGGCTGTCTTGCTTGGTCTGGTGAACTCTGTTCACCTTGCTTTGCCTGCCCCCTCTCCCTGAGAACAGCAGCTTAGGAAGGGGCAGGAATGGGGTTGAGAGTTTGATACAGGCCAAGCTATCCACCATGGTCCTTCACGTGGTATGATGGAGAGGGTACAGACACTAAAGCTTGAATTTGCATTTCCTGTGGGTCACATTTCCTGTAGCACACCTTGGGCATATTCCCTAACCTCTTTGAGCTCCAAATCTTCATTTGTAAAATGGGATAATGTTTACTTTATTGAGAGTATGAGAGCCACTACTTGTGTGGTAGAAGAATTAAAAACGTTTTTATTTTATTATTTTTTTTGGAGATGTTTTTGCTATAGGGTGCATGTGCTCACCAGAAAGAGAGAGAGACAGAGAGTCAGAAAGCAAGAAATCACCCCCCATGGGGGATGGCCACGCAGCAATCCCTTCTCCTCCATTCTCCTCTCAGGATTTTGGGCACACACGCACACGTGCCCGGCATGAGTTTAAGCCACCAGGTCCGGGACTCAAACCGTGGTCAGCTACATGGGAGTTCAGTGACATAGCCATTATGCTAACTGCTGGTCCCAAAAACAGTTATTGACAAGAAAAATTAATATGTGCATTTTTCCTGCCATGTTTACAGAGTAGATCTTTAAACTTGAGAAAACTTCCTTTGAAGCCTTTAGCATGCTTAAATGTAGCACATTATCAAGAGATGAATATGTGTGTATGCATGTCAATACTATGTGTGTGTGACCTTGTGTGAATTTAAACATGTGTACACATGTATGTATGTGTTTTCATATACATTGTCTGATTTGTATATCTGAGTGTGTGTGTTTTGGGAGGTCAGGGAAGAGAAAGGTGGAATTTAATTGCTCTCTGTTTGAAATAAAGAAGAAAATGAGACCCAAGGGAAGCTCCAGGAACGGGGACTGCAGCCAGGAGAGATTCAGAGCCCTTAGGTGGGAGGGAACAGGTTGGTGAATGGGGATTTGGCCCTTTGAGTGCTGCACACTGTGAAATGTAAAACCTCACTCTGTTCTACAGCAGCTTCAGCCTATGTTATTCAGCTATACCTAAATTTCCTTATTATTAAGGGTATATGACCAGGAGGTGATGGAGGAAGAGATTTAATGCTAAATACTATTTGTTTTCTTTTTTGAACCTGTTCTCAACAGAACTAGTTATGGAGGACTTGCCCACTCTCGGGTGGCCTTAGTCTATTCGTAAGTGATTTCCCCCAAGCCCCAAACACCTTGTACTAGGTCCTACCTCCCAACACTGCAACTCTGGGTGTCAAATGATTACATGAGGGGAGAAATCAGGTGTCAATCAGCATGAGCATTTCAGAGGGGACACAACACTTAAATCATAGCACCATCCTTATCCACCTTAAGTCAAACGTAAATTCATACTGATGTCTTCAACACTAATCCATTATCACGTGGATCATTCCAGATACCTCCCTCACTCATCACGAAACTCCCACTCCAACAGTGAGAAATTCAGTTTTCATCATTCAGCATCAACTTTACCTAATTGTTTAATTTCAGTGTACCTGTGTGACAGTATCAGAATTATTATGGGCCAACCGGTGGCATAGAGGTCAAGGTGGCCACATGATTCTAGTCCTAGACCTAGAGGTTTGAAGAAAAAAAATTTTCAGAATTATTTACATGAATCTTCCTTGGATACAACTTATGAACACAGTGCAATGATTATACATAGCTTCATTTGCCTTTGATTTTACAGTTTCGACTCATTCACGAAATTACAGAGATCAACACCTTTCCCTCCAACTTTCTTCAGAAAAGTTATTTCATTCATATGTGATATTTTTAGGTTGTTTTGTCAACATCTGTGTTTCATCTTGGGATATCAAGACATACTGAATCTTTTTTTAAAATGTATACACAGTTGGGAACCAGCAGTTGCGTAATGGCTGTCGCTGGACTCCCACATAGTCGACCGCGGTTCACGTCCCGGACCCAGTGGCTTAAAACTCACGCCGGCGCGTGTGCGTGCGTGCCCAAGATCCCGAGAGGAGAATGGAGGAGAAGGGATTGCGGCATGCCATCCCCCCTGGGGGTGATTTCTCGCTTTCTGTCTCTATGTCTCTCTCTGTCTGTCTGGCGAGTGCACACGCCCTATAGCGAAAATCTCTCCAAAAAAAAAAAAAAAAGTATACACAGTTTACTCTTTACACTATAAAGTTATATGGACTTTGACAAGTGCTTTACACGTGCACTATACATTATGGTGATACACAGAATATTTTATAATTATAGCACTTTACGGATTAATATTACCATCCTAAAGAGTGATGCACAGAATATTATATAATTATAGCACTTTACGGATTAATATTACCATCCTAAAAAATGTCTTGCATTGGGGTCAGCAGGTGGCCTGGTAAACGCCACATGGCCCACCACAGTTTATACCCCAGACCTGGCAGCTTGGGATTCATGCCAGGCACGTGTGCATGCATGCCCAAAGCCCTGAGAGGAGAATGGAAAAGAAGGAATTGTGGCATGGCCACCCCTCCTGGGGGGTGATTTCTCACTTTCCCTCTCTCTGTCTGGTGAGACAGGCTCTATGGCAAAAAAAAAAAAAATAAGCCTTAAAATACAAAAAAAGAAAAAAAAAAAGGAACCTCTTATATTTTACTTACTCAACCCTCTCTGGGCAGCTCCCAATCCTTTCACTGTGTCTATAGTTTTGTCCTTTTGCAGAATGCCATATTTAGTAGTTGAAATTATACACTATGTAGCCATTTCAAATTGATTTCTCTGGCTTAGAAATATACATTTGGTTTTTATCTTTATCTTTTTGTGGCTTGATAGCTCTTTTTTTATAATTAAATGTTTTATTGTATGAATGTGCCAGTTTGTTTATTCATTCACATACTGAAAGACACTTGGGGCTGGGCCTGTAGCCTAAAGGTTAAAGTAGCCAGATCCTATGTGGCTGACGGAATGTTCAAGTTCCAAACTCGGAAGCTTGACATACACAAAGGTAGCAAAGGAGGACAGCAGCAGCAGCAGCAGCAGCAGCAGCTGTCCATATTTCCTCCTGAAGGAACCAGGTGGCTCACCAAAGACCCACATGTGAAGTATTTTACACATCATAAATAAACACATTGACAGCTATTATCTCTGTGTATAAAATATGTTTTGAAATTCTAGACATGTGTTTCCATGTATAAGTGTTGCTGCCAGAAGGCATCATTCTTCTACCAGAACTTTCCAAGAAGAAACTTCAGGCTGTAACACATGCAAATTTGAAACTCAGTAGAAACTCGGTGAAATGAAAGGAGAAATGACTAGTAACAGACCCTTGCTCAAAGGCACATTACCTTCCGCCTAACAAGCCAGAAGTATTCTTCTAAGAATGAGACCAGGAATGACCCCTTCTCTACAAACACTTCCCAGAAACCAAAGGAACATGGGAGGGAATCTTCAGAAATCTGGGGCCCCCATCTCTCCTTACTGGTGTAGGAGAGGGGAGAGGAAGTAAGCAGAGACGTCAGGTCCTAGTGATATGATTTTTCTTATCCTCTCAGAGTCAAATCTGGATGAGGGAAAGCAAGAACACTAGGACCTGAGACAGAAGAGGCAGGCTGTCTCGCATGACAGAGGCTTCCCTTGTACCGTTGCTTTTTGGAAGCAACATTCATCTGGATCCTCCCTCAGAATCATAATAGAGAGGACAGAACTTTGCAGCTAGAGAGAAACCTGCCATTACAGGTACCTCCAGAGAACAGATGAAATGGGCCCCACATAGCAGACACAGATTTTGACCATGGCCAGCCTAGTCCAGCCATCCCACAGCAGAAGGTGTGGATCTAGCAGACAGGATCTTCGCTTACAGATCCAGGATCTTCGTTCCTGTCACTCAGGAGTGATCTGCATAGGTTGGTGTGGGAGTGAGGGATTAGACATCCAAAGAAAACAGTTTAAGTCAGAAAAGACCGAGATGCTGGTTAGTAGCAGATTTGACTTTCCAACCAACTTACTAACACTAAGCAGAGGACTGGAAATGAAAGTGTCCTGAGGAAGGTGAGATGAGCTGCAGTAAACAGAGAGCTGCAACTCTGGGTGTCCTTCTCCTTGTTTCCAGTACCAGAGAGATTGGGAAGAACTGGGGTTCAAAACAAATCATCAAGCTCCTATACAAATAAAAATTTAGTATAATTTTTTTGGAAAGCAGGTGACAGTGTAAATGTGTTCAGAAATGTTTCTATCTAAGGTAACAAAGGGCTTTTATTCCCTGAAGCGTAGAACCTGAGCTAGGTGCCAAACTTGGTTGTCCAGAATAATTCATTAGCCAAACATATTTCAGTCAAGGTACTGAGCTAAACACAGAACGGGTGTAATAGTGGGGGATTTTTATTTCATTTACTCTTCTTCTTCCTATCTAAGTATGTTGTACCTTTTTAAGGTTCAAATTGTTTTACTTTTGAATATCACCTGAAATATCCTTTTTTAATAATTGGACTTTGGAACCAGCAGATGGCATAATGGTTATGTCACTGGACTCCCATGTAGTCAACCACGGTTCAAGTCCCAGCCCCAGTGGCTTAAAACTCATGCTGGGCAACTGTGTGTGCTTACTCAAGATCCCCAGAGGAGAATGGAGTGGGAGGGATTGTGGTGTGACATGGTAACTGATTTCTCGCTGTCTCTCTGTCTCTCCTGCTACCACATGTTCCATATAACAAAATTCCCTCTTAAATAAATAAATATGGGTCCAGCAGGTGGTGTGGCGGTTGCAACACTGGACTCCCACATGGCTGACCATGGTTCAAGTCTAAGATCTGGTAGTTTGTTTTCTCACTTTCCCTTTTTCTGTCTCTAACTGGTCAAATAAAAATAAAAATAAATAATAATAACAAATAAAGTTAAATAAATTTTTAAAAAATAAATAAATAAATAATGTGGACTTTATTTTCAAAAAGCTTATACTGATTCAGCGTATATACCCTTCCTCCACTTCTTTAC
>NW_006160230.1:2381475-2400143 GCF_000334495.1 Tupaia belangeri chinensis
GCTGGACTCCCACGTAGTCGACCGCGGTTCGCGTCCTGGACCCAGTGGCTTAAACTCACGCCGGGCGTGTGTGCATGTGTGCCCAAGATCCCGAGAGGAGAATGGAGGAGAAGGGATTGTGGCGTGGCCATCCCCCCTGGTGGGTGATTTCTCGCTTTCTGTCTCTCTGTCTCTCTCTGTCTGTCTGGTGAGCGCACATGCCCTATAGCAAAACCCTCTCTAAAAAAGGAAGAAAAAAAAAAAAAAAGAAAGCACTTGGCAAATAGTAAATAACCTCAAGAGTTTTTCCTTTTATGGAGACTCCTGCAAATATGAGTAAGCTAATGACTATTAATAATGAGTCAATAGGATTTATAATAGTAGACACTTACTCCTCCATTATTACCAACTGTCCAAGAGACAAAAAAAAATACAAAATACAATTTAGAATTTTATTAGAGAATATATCTAAAATACAATATTTATTAATTTATGATATATTATTTGAATGGAAATATACTCTGTATCACAACTATAATTATAACAATTTTTATAGATATTTCATTGATAACTTTGTAATTCAAAAGTCACTAAATTACAACATAATTCATATTTAATATAACTTTGCTACAAATATATAATCATTTTAAAAATGTTCTCTAATATAACATCATGGAATCATGAACATTTGTTTTATCTAATTTACATTACATAGAATCATGACTATTTTACCTGATTTGCCTTAACTGGCTTATCTCATGATACACTCGTCTCTCAACCATTCTATTTTCCTATGTTTTAAAAATAGCATTTTAATGAACAATTATGAGCATCCATCGTTCTATATGCTGTGAATGAAGCCAAGATCTTTATCCCTATTCTTTGTATTATATTCTCTTTTACAGAAAAGCTGCTACCATAAGCAAAGCACCAACCAGTCATACCAATTCTGTCATTGGTCTAGTTCTTCACATTTTATTAGTAAGTACGACAGGTGAGAGATGAAGGGTCTAGAAACCGGACACAAATGGCTAGGGTCCAAATCACCAAGGTATATTTGCGTTTGGCTAAAGAGAAACACCTAAAGTTGTATCAGTTGGACACAGGCTCTGGGACCATCTTATTTAAAAGAAGCTTTGATTTGTCTGTTCTTCAGTGGCTGAGCTGGGCGCCAGTTGTCCACCATCAGTTCTTCAGGTTCTCCCTCACCGTTGAACATCAGTTCACGGAATTTCGACATCTAAAAAATGCAATAAGCATATAAAGGTTCAAAGTGAAAATTTTATAATAGTTTCACTCATGTGTTTGTTTGATATCTTGAAATGCATTCCCCAAGATTCAGAGTACTGTGAATTGAGAGAGAGAGAGAGAGAGAGAGGAAAGACAGAGACAGAGTGAGAGATATGCTTTCACACAACAAATCAATTTATATAAAATAGAGAAAATTGTTGGTACCATTTGGAGGAAACTTTCAGTGAGCTTTTCTTCTTATTTTAAAATCAAACATCCAAAATCTATGAACTCATACCTCCAAAATGTATAATAACAATTCTAGTTCCAAATTAAAGGTGTGTTTTCTGTACCAGAGAACACAGAACACAGCTTCTATATAATGAGATGAAGTGATTCAGGATCTGTAAGCTCCATGGGTCGAGGATAAGCTGGCATCTCTGCTTCAATATATAAAAACACAGGACAAAATTGCCCGAGCTAGGATTCAGCCCCTTGTTGTGTGATTTTTACTCCTTTTAAAACTTGTTTCAGTTTCCTGGCCCAACACTGACATAGGCAGCCCTCAACCTTCTGGTCTCCTACTTTTACAAGGTTCTCATAAAGTTGTACACTTCCTTCCCCCTAAGGAAGATTTCAACTAAATACAGAAGGACAATTTGGGCAGAGGTATAGCACACAGGATGTCTTTTGTCCAGTAATATTGCTCAATCATTCCCACAGTCAACTCTGATGTAGACTGAGTACAGTACAGTAACACGCACAATGGCCACTGCTGCAATGCAAGGGAACTTTTGAAGGATATCTAGGTTTGATTCCTAACAACAGAATCTCGATAATCTGAAGGAGAGATTCTTTATAAGGTGCACTCAGTCAGATCTAACTTGATCAAAACAGTAAAACTTATTTCTATTCTACCAAATGATGGTCAATTTAATTCCTTATTTTAGTGTCACAGAGTCAAAACCTGAGGGCAGAAAATAAGGTAGCAAAATGTAGCAGACTCCTTTGTATTGCTTACTTAACATTCGTCCCCTGATTCTTTCTTATTAGCAGACATCAGCTCTCCCCCTGGAAGCCTCATGGGGGTAAATCTTAATTGACCATGGTGATCACATTCCCTTGCTAGGGACTAGGCTGGAAGTGAGCAAGAAACATAATCCTAGCCAGTGAGATGCAAAGGGTTTGTTAGGTGTCTTCAGGGAAAGACTTCTCCGCTCCAAGGGAACCAATGGAAGAACTGTTTCCCTCCTCCCTGAGAGGTGGTTGTCTCTGGATGTGATGCTCAAAGTGCTCTTGCAACCCCTACGGGATGAAGGCACCAATGGGCAAGGCAAAGTCAAGAGTATTACAAAATGAAGGAACCAAAGTTCTGGCTTCCCAAGCTGAGCATGACCCTACCTCCAGATTCCATGTTATAAAAGATATTAAACAAACAAACAAAACCCTATTGGTATTTGGCCAATATAGAAAGTGACTACCTCCACATTAATATCATTTTCTACTTAAGGTAGACATTACCTTATGGCGAATTCAGGGCACAGACACTAATGGAGTATGATCTATTTCCTTGCCTATATGTGTTTGTGTGTATGGCTGTGTGTGTACAAAATAAATCCATTTGTTATAACAGCTCTTGGTGTCAAATTCTGGATCTCAAGTGGGATTGCTTCCAGTGAAGGAACAAAAAGAGTTTTCATGTTTTAAATTATAATGTAAACACTCCATCGACACATAAGAAATGGCATTGTAATCTTTACTTATGCTACTACTTCAAGAAGCTCCCCCAAATGGTATGACTACGGGACAATTTTCAAGTGACAGTTCAGTTAGGCATACTATTTTGGGTCCCACTTTGATATACCACAAGTAAATTTTCATTTAGATATATATTTCCTCTTACTACTCAGAAGTTACTATTCTAAGGAAGAACCCAGGAGTAGAACCCTAGGCTCCAGGCCTTGATTCCACCATGAGGTAGCTGGTGGGAGGAAACATTTAATTTTCCTATACTTCAGTTTATCAACACAGTTCTAGCCAGTGACATGAGAAAGTTGGAAACACAACCTTTATTGCACATTGCAGCTTTAAACTTCTATGATCCCACATTTTGGTAGTTAAGTCATCCTAAAACTACTCAAGTTGTTACCATTTTCAAAACTGTTGGCTGCTGACTCCTTAAATTATTCAGAATCCAACCGCTCGTGAATCCTAAGCAACATCTATTTTCTACATTTCGACACTGTGTGAAGAGATGGTCTAGGTAAAGCTCGTCTGTATCCCCTTCGTGCATGCTCCTCGCTGACTCAGAAGCTGCATTAATCACTCGAGCCTCACAAACTGTATGGCAGGACTGTATTCTTACATGGGAAATGGAAGATTCCCTGGCCTAAGCCTCTAAAGCTGCCTGGAATGAGTTTTGATAGATACTTTTTCTCCAAGCGATGACTCTCATCTTTGTCGGAATTCGGAAATGCTCTCTGATCCACATAAAACTGCAGGAAGTGCTTACATGAGTGAGTAGCAGGCTCAGAATTGTCCCTCATATCTACATCAACTTGGACATAAGGCTCATTTTCTAAGCCTCAATTTTCTCATAGCTGATTAAAAAAAAAAAAAAAAAACATTGATCAGGTGACACACATCTTTCTCATTTAATCTTCACAACAGCTATCCAATTTTACGGACTGAACACACTGCCGACGGTTACAGCTAATAACTGCAAATACTCACTGAGTGCTGTTGCTTTGCAGAGCACTGTCAGAGCCCTAGACCCACAGCTAGAAGGAGCAGAAGAGAGATCGAATTCCAGGTCTGTCTGACTCCAAGGACCAAGCTCTCCTGCCTGGACTAAATGCTCTACCTTCTCTAAACAGACCTCGATAGAAAACTGACCTGCGCACTGCTGATGCTGATGGGTTCCTTGAGCACAATCCAGGTCACACATTCCAGAAGGGGAGGAGTGGTCAGTGAGCCTGGGTAGGTCCAATATTCCAGTCCTCCAGGAAGGAGGCTCCGGGGATCAAAGTTAGTGAAGTCAACACTCTTGCCCTGGAACAAAGTAAATATAACAGTTGAGGGACCAGTAGTTGGCATAATGGCTATGTTGTTGGACTCCCATGTAGTTGACTGCGGTTCACATCTCGCATCCCGGACCTGGTGGCTTAGAACTCACACCGGGCATGTGTGCGTGTGTGCCCAAGATCCTGAGAGGAGAATGGAGGAGAAGGGATTGCAGCATGGTCATCCCCCCAGGGAGTGATTTCTCGCTTTCTGTCTCTCTGTCTCTGTCTGTCTGGTGAGCGCACGCACCCTATAGCAAAAACCGCTCCAAAAAAAAAAAAAAAAAGAAGTAAATATACCGGTTGAAACTGCATTTTCTTGAGGGCTGACTTGGGCACAGAGGTAATGCACCTTGCTCAAATGGTGTGGAAGCCATATGGAGGATCATAGTTTCAGTTCCCAAGTCAACCTGTACATGCCAGGTGTGCTCCTGGATGACTGGGAAGAATGCGCTCATGGCGTGGGACCCTGTTGACTGTGTTACTGTCTCTGTCACTCACAAAATAAATATATATTTTTAATTGCCACATGATCACAGTAGGAGGAAGGCAGGAAAGTTGGAGATATAAACAGGTGTATTTACCTCTGAGAGCCAGAAAACATTTTTTAAAAATAAAAGTTCTCTATTCATTGGCAAACAAAATGAAAACAAATTAACAGAAAACATTTGACTTGAAAATATAGATTGGCAGGTGAGAGCAAGAAAAACTCATCATTTTCCCATGCCCACCGCCATAATTTTGTCTTCTACAACAATCCTTTAAATTTTCCATTAAGTATTAACTGATTAAATCTGGTATTTAAAGTGACACTGCTGCCCTTAGATGATACCATTTCATGTTGCAGTAACAGGAACATAGTATCCTTGATGAGAATGTTTGTCTCCCTCTCCTAGTACATAACTATGTCAGAAGTAAATATTCAAATTTAGTTTGAGACCCCACACTTTTAAACAACAGACATAAACAGGAATGAGTTACTGGAAGAGTCACAAGGTCATTGCAAAAAGAAAATTATATCATATGGGAATAGCTAGAATGATCTAAAGATAATTAGCCTGTGGGTAAGTGACAGGCTGTGAGAGCAAGATAGAGGAGGGCCACAAGGAACAAGGATCAGGTATATGTTATATGCTTCAAGAGAGTCAAGTTAGGAGTCATGGGTCTGCATTTCAGAAACTAGATGCTGCTTCAGTTTGAGAATGAGCTTTGTAAAGCCAAGGTTGCCAGTGGAAATAGATTCCCAACCCCTGGAAGTGACTGCAGTGTTTAACCAGATGCTCTGTTACTTCAACATAGTTATGCTGTTGAGGATTTAAAACACAGGGTAGGTGAATTCAAAGAGGTCGTCAAATATAAATCTCCAGGAAGTAGGGTCTTATTCTCTTGTTCATCATTGTATCTCCTCAGTTAGCAAAATAATTGGCACATTGTAAGCGCTCAACAAATATTTGCTGCTGTATGGATCAGTGCATAATTGGAGGCTCTCTCCCTCCTTGCAATCACATGATTCTCTGATCCTTATATATGAATAGTCAAATTAGGAGAAACAAGATTAAATAAATACAAGTCTCAGAATTTTAAGTCTTAAAATTATACTAGCATTAGGATCCATTTTTGGAGAAAGGAAAGTTCATAAATGCGTAAGTAATATTTTATCTTCTAGCTTATTTAATCAAACATCATATGTCTGTGAGACTATTCAACATGATCAATAGAATTTTTTACAACCAATGAGAGTGGGTACTCTGGGACAAGCAGGTGGCATAGTGGTTAAGGCACTAGACTCCCACATGGTTGACCACAGTTCAAATCCCAGATCTGGTGGCTTACTTTCTCACTTTCTTTCTCTGTCTCTCTGTCTCTCTGTCTCTCTCTAGTCAAATTTAAAAATTAATAATAAAAAATTAAATTAAATTAAATTATTTTTAAAAAAAGAAAGTAGGTACCCTAATGAGGTGGCAGAGAATGCCATTTTACCTTTGTTTTAATGGAATCCAGCACATCAAGGATTTTCTGAATGCCTGGGTTAGCATTGCCAATCTACAGAGAAAAACACAAGGGACAAGATACTGTTACTCTTTTGGTATTATATCAGCTTTAATGCAGGCAGCTCTATCATAAAATTTCTCCAAATTATGAACCAAAATCCACTACTTCATACATGCCAGCTTTCGGTCTTTGCTCAATAACATTCACATCACAGACCTCCCGACTTTTGCTCCATCTTCAACCTGCCTCTGCTTACCCCTCTACGTCCCCCTGAAACTACTCTCTCGCATGTCCCCTGTGACTTCCAACTGCCAAAGCAAAGAATACAGGAGGACTTCAAAAGTTTCATGGAAAATGGAATTACAGTACAAAAAGATCAAAAGTCCCTATATTGCTTTGTCATAATATACAATTTATACAAAGGTTTTGAAGACCCCAATGTATTTTTTAAGTGCTCACCTTACTTAACCTCCTTGCAAGATTTAATGCTATTGTCTTCCCTGTATTTTAATTCTTTTCTCCTTTGGTTTTCTCTCCCTGTAGATATGGGGATTTTGGCTCTATCTCCACTGGTTAGTAGGAATGGAAGGAACAATAATGCTGAAAATACTCTGGAGCCAAAAGCATTGCCCGACACTTTGCAGTTTCTCCGGTTTGCACCCAAACAGCTTTATCACCTTCTTTGTGATGCCTTAGGATGATCTCACAGACACTGTAGCTTCTACCTCAAAACATGTCAGGGCTCATGAATCTTCAGTCCAGACCTTTGTCCACTCCCGTACAACAGTCTAGAGGACAGCTCAGCCTTTACGTCCCACTGTTGCCTGAAAGTCTCCAATAATACCCAGACACTGTCCTTCACCCTTCTAGAACATGACCTTACTTTGCCATTGTCTATCACAAACACCTAGTAATCACCCAAGGTTTGCCTCTCTCATTTATAGTTAAATAACACCTAGTGAATCTCTCTCAAATTGCCCTTCTGTTCTCAGTCTCCTCTGCTACCAGCAGACATGGAGGGGAAAATAAGCCTGAAAATACTTCAAAGCCAGAGGCATTTCCTAGGCTCTCCTTTAGAATGCCCTGTTTGTTATGAATGTTCTATTGAGCTAATCTTTCTTGAAAACAGGAAAAAAAGAATTAGGCCATCAACTTACCTTCAAAAAAACACCTAAAACAGCCAATCCATCAGGGTGTTGCACGGCTTTTCCAAAATCCCCGTATTTGGTGTTCCAGTGAACCAAGTGAAGCTAAAGCCATAGGACACAAAACCACAATGAATGATTTACATAGGGAAAGCCTACAGATTTTATCCAATGACAAGCCTTCCCCCACCCCTCGTTTTTGGCTTTAAACCTGTCTGAGGACCTAAGACCTCAGTGAGGATGTATGAAGCTACTTAATTATGCTCTTCTGGCTGCTGGCTGACTGCAGTCGTTACATTTACACACAAATAAAATCCCTTTCTCTTTTCATTTTTGATCTTAGTTTACCTTTTAAGGTTAACCATAGCTAATAGTTACTAAAGAAACTGAAAAGGTGGATAATCTTAAATAAAACTTTCATTTAAATTCTAGTCATGTACTACTTGGTATAAGAGTAAGTGATTTCTGGGGCCAGCAGGTGGCATGGTGGTTAAGGGCACTGGACTCCCACATGGCTGACTGTGGTTTGAGTCCTGGACCTGGTGGCTTGCTTTTCCTGTCTCTCTATCTCTCTCTGGTCCGATTAAAATAAATGAATGAATAAATAAAATTAAATAAATATTTCTTTGAAAAAAAAAGAGTAAGTGATTTCGTCAATTCTAAGAAATGAATAGTTTTGAGAGAAAGCACAAATTTTATTTCTAGATTTATATTAAAACAGGATCCTCCATTTTGAATACATTTACTCTCTGCAAATAGTGTTTTTCATGACTATAAAAAAATTTTCAGCCTTAACTATAATGTCACAATTCATAGTTATAAAAAGTGGAGTAGCCAAGTGGCTTGGGGGTTAAGGAAGCTAGATACTACATGGCCCACTGTGCAGTTTGAGTCCCGGACCTGGTGGCTTAAAATTGAACCAGGTGTGCGTGTGTGTGTGCGTGTGTGTGTGCGTGCGTGTGTGTGTGTGTGCGTGGGTGCCCAAACCTCAGAGAAAAATATTTGAGTCCCGGACCTGGTGGCTTAAAAATTGAACCAGGAGTGGGTATGTGTGTGCGTGTGTGTGTGCGTGCGTGTGTGTGTGTGTGCGTGGGTGCCCAAACCTCAGAGAAAAATAGAGAAGAACTGTGGAGTGGCCATCCATCCCCCTTAAAGGAGTGCTTTCTCACACTCTCTTGCTCTCTCTCTGACTCTCTCCAGGGAGTTCATGTGCTCTACAACAACAAAAAAACTTACAAAAACAAATGTGATGGGCCTTTGTAAAAGAGGTAGTTGATTCAGTGTCAATTGAATTTATAAAGTTAAGCTTGTAAAATTAGTGCTGTCAATTTACAATCATTTTTCCCTAGAAAGAAAAAAAAGTATCATCTTACCTCTGCTGCATACTTCCTTTTATCCACAGTGTGCTCAGAACCCTGTCCATCAGACGAACCCCAGTGGAAGTGAAACTGAATCAATCTGTAAGTGCCTTCAAGAGGTCCTTCTTTCAGCACTAGAAGCAAATAGATATATGTTTGCACATTTGTATGTAGACACACACATACGTGTGCACACAAAACACACACTATGAAATACTCCATCTTTAACCATGCTTTATAGTACCAAATGTATGCCTTTAGCATTTTGCTCTGTGGAAATTAAATCCACACTCAGATTTATATACAGTGCTTAACAAAATCATTTCAACTGGTTGTTTTCCTCGCATGCTGGTGGAAGGACGGATGCTTTTCCCACAGTAGATTTCTGAGTAGAGTGATACAACTCCTGCAGCGTTTCCTCCTGTGCCAGTATCGGAGTCATAGGTTCTGGCCCAGAATGTTAAGTGGAACTAATAATTTCTCAGAGAACATTTAGGAAGTGCACATGCAGCCCCTTGCCAGTGCATTGGCCTGCTGCACACGCTTGCAAACACGGGAACCGCTTTTCCACCACCGTGTTCCGACGACTGCCCCACGGTCCTCTTTGCTAATCTTTGACAGCAGTTCTTACTCACCAGAATTTGTGAAACTGCAAGCATTCCATTGATCTTAACAATGTAAAATCCAACTGGCCTTACACAGGCCAAATTTCGCCAAATTTTGAATTGTCACTGCTGCTAACTTTGTCACCTTGAGAGTTTTATTGAACCTCTTCTACTTTAATTTCTTTAAGTGTAAAATGGATACATTCAGTTATCATTTCACTAATAATTTATGGGTCAGCTTCTGTATGTAGTGTAATGTGCTCTCAATTACTTAAGTACTTAAGAATTTTAAGAATTTTGGGACCAGCAGTTAGCATAATGGCTATGTCGCTGGACTCCCACGTAGCCGACCACGGTTTGCGTCCCGGACCCAGTGGCTTAAAACTCATGCCGGGCGCGTGTGCATGTGTGCCCAAGATCCCGAGAGGAGAATGGAGGAGAAGGGATTGTGACATGGCCATCCCCCCTGGGGGGTGATTTTTCGCTTTCTGTCTCTCTGTCTCTCTCTGGTGAGCACATGCGCCCTATGGCAAAAACCTCTCAAAAAATCAAAAAGAATTTTAATAATTTTAAATTCTAACTTTAAGCACTATTATACTATTCTGATAATTTTGTAACTTCATAAAGTCAATACTAGAAATCACATGCTAAATTACTTATCTTTAGATAATTAACTAGTTGTGTCTTGAAAGAAGATAAAATAATGGGGAAAAAGTATTTCTCCTATTCTATCCCAAACACTTTTTACCAAAATTATATGTATAATGGGATATAAATGATGTATTTAAAAGCTTTTAAAAGTAGTTTAGCTTTACTGCTTTAATTTTACTTCTATAGTACTGGGATTAAAATGTAGATTGCTCTAAATGTATTTTATTATCTTTGATTTATAATCCCATTGAATAAAAAAACTCAAACTTATTTTGGCTTTGCAAAACAAAGGAACAAGTTCTGTATAACTCAGTTTGTACAACTTCATCTAGACAAACTTAGATGATAGAAAAACCCCTGAATCTATTTAAATAAAATATAGAGCTGGCTGGAAGATATTTAGATGATGGGACCTTCAAACGGTGCCTAATACAATCACTATCCAATAGTTCTGCCTTACAATAGACGAGAGGATAAAAGCAAGAATGAAAATAAAACAAATTATAAACGGTGCTATATCACACATCTGTTAAGAAACATGAATTTGAATATATTCTGATAACTAAAACATAAGAACAATTTACTGTAAAAGTTCCTTTTTAGGTAAAAAGAATTGTGCAAGGAAAAATGTCTTAGCCCCCAATTCTAGGCTTTTTTAATTACAAAATGTTTCCCATTTTTCATAACATGAAATATATGTTTAAAAAATGAAACACATATTCATGAAATAAACTAATACTGAAAAAGAAGTATTATGAAGGTGTAATGACTTTAAAAGTAATAACCAACTGGCTGATTATAAAAAACAAATGCCATTTGTAACATCATTAATTCTACCAAATGGCAAAACGAATTAAATAAAAGCATATGAAATATCTCAGATAACTGATTTTCTTACTGTATCTCTTTTTCCCTGTGAAGACATATCGGTATTTTAAATTTTAAAGAGAATAAAGCTTATTGCTATTTCATCTTATTCTCTCACTTGCAGAACTTAAAAAATTCTATTATAATTATAATTTACTTGCTTCAGAGAACATCTAGAATTGAGCAAGAGTATATATGAGTTTTCATTAAGCAGGGTTGTTATATTAAAACAAAACAGACAAAAAAGTACTTTGAGACTACAAAGATTAAATATATTCAGTGCTAATCTATTGTCACTAGAAATCTACTTAATCTTTCTTTGGGAAAATATAAATAAATAACAAGCTTATTTCTAAAAGATTAGAAACATAGTGTAATTAGGAAAGATTATTAAATCTTTCAAGTTTAGTTTAGCTGCTATGGAAAGCAGTATTCTGGTCTTCAACTAGGTGGTTATTTTTGGCAAGTTTTGAGCATCGAGTTTAGTCAATAAAGTCTCTCAAAAACATTCTTATAAGAACTGTAATGAAAGGTCATAAACCCTAATAAAGGTAGCATACTCCTTTATTTGAGAAACATGTAAGACAGTATTTTGATTAAAGATAGGGAGCTTATGCTATATTCTACAACTACTGATTTATTTATTTGTATTTATTTATTTGACCACTACCTGACATTTTCTCAACTCTTCCAATTTAACATGATACCTGTTTTGCTCATCCATAAGTAATTTTTAGAAATAGCCCAAATTCATATCTGCATATTTTTTTCTCTGTAAAACCCAATCATGTTAATGGCACTCTCTGAAATCAATGTTTTGTAGAAGATATATAAATGAAGTTTTTATCTCTAATGATTCAAACATTTTTTATTTAAGTTCAAATCTCAATGTTAGGAGCTCCAGCTGATTTTAATTTTCATGATCTATCATCAGTTATACACACTAAATATATAACACAAAATAGGCACCAGGGGATATTATGGAATAAGTTGTCTTCCTATACATACATGTGTGTGTGCATATGTATATATATTACTTGGGGAAATTATGTAAATTGTGTATTATTTGTGAAAATAATGGATTCAGTGATATTTAGATAAAAAGGCTACTTTTATAAAATAAAAATAGAAAATTTATCATTTTTCAACCTTTTCTTATATACATTTTACTGTATAATTAGATATATTCAAATAACTAAAAACCTTAATGGATATAAATAATCACTCTTAAATCCAAAATATGAATAAACTACTCATAATAACCCTTAGTTAAGCGATTTCCTATTAATGAGGCCTATGAATAATTCTACTGAAAACATGGGTTTCCAGAAGCTGAACAATCTTCTCAATGAATAACCTGCAATGTTTTTAAATCATGCATCCCTGTCTTGCTTTTTGGCAGAAGCCAATAATCCTAAAGACATACTATATTAAGAAAATGAATGTCAAGAAGACAAATCTGAGAAAAAGATGCTCATATGCTATTTCTTTTAAAGTAATAAAATGTCTAGCAGTTACTGTCACTAGAATAAAGAATCAAAATTCAAGAGCAGTTTTGGTTTTAGCTACATGGCAATTACAGGAGGGGATTTCAAAAAGTTCAAGGAATGGAAGATTATTTGTTGACGATAACACGTATGTTGATGTGCTTGATTGAGCCAATATATAGTGTATTCTGGATGGAAAATCTCATTTTGTATGCTACAATGATGTTCAGTGAATGAATGTAAATAAATAAATGTTAATAAAATGTTTTTTTTTAATTTCAAGGAAAAAGAGAATGAAAGTATGACCATATTTTGGTGCAAAAAATTGAAATTGATGCATTGTTCTTTTTATACTATGTGTCTTGTCATGAACGTTTTTGAAGACTCCTTGTATATGAGTAAGAGAAGCTCTCGGGCTGGTTCCAAAGCACAGCAGGTAAGCACTGTACACAGGGAGTCGGATACCACATGAACAATTGTGGTTGGAATTCTGGCCCTGATAGCTTGAAAAACATGCGAGTCATATGTGCACGTGTGTCTCAAGTCCTGGTGGGATAGAGAAATGGAGGAAAAAAAGATTGTGGAGTTACCAATGCCCCGTAGGGAAGTGCTGTCTCTCTCTGTTTCTCTCTTACTCTTTCAGGCAAGTCACACACCCTTGGCAATGGGAGAGAGAGAGAGAGAAGCTCTTTTGACATGAACATAATTAACTACAAGGTTTGGAATGCTTTGGTCAGTTTTCTAGATACTTAGGATTCTGCTGAATTATAAACTGTGTGCAAGACAAACCCCTTTCATTTGTTGTTTGTATGCTTCCTTAAGATGCTTGAGGAAAGAAAATTTTAAAGTTCCCATAGCAAGTCCCTGAAAATAAAGCAAGATCTATGTCTGAAAATCTATTATAAAGGATTATTAATCATACAGACAGTGGTTTGCAAGATGAGCACAGGTAAATTTATTCATCTTTCTTCTTTTTCTTTTTTTTTCCTCCTTGATATGATACAAAGAGATTTTCAAAAATTCCAATTTCTAAAAAAACAGAAATGATATGAGAGTCTGTATATGAGTTGGTTTAATAATTTGGGCATTTGCTTTCAATATATTTGCCTCTAACTTTTCAATAAAACAAGAGCGTTTTAAATTCATTAATAAAAGTTAATAAGTTAGCAAGAGTTAATAATTTAACTATTCTTTTCTCCCAGATAAAGCTGGCAATAAAACATCTCAAGCAGGGAGAGTTATTTTTTAATAATTTTTAAAAAGACCTAACAGGATTAGCAATTTTTCATTAATTTAAGGTGATTTATTTTTAAAGGAATTTAGAAGATTGGTGAGAGCTTTACCCCGAGTTTCTAGTTAAAGCCTATTAAGCCCACATTGGAAAAAGAATTCTCTCAAGCTTAAACATAGGAATAAACTCAACCCATTTAGTTCCTGATACTCAAGTACCTAAGTTTGGATTTAAGATAAAACCATACTGGAAAACCTGAATCTATGAGAATTTCTAGATGGCTAAAAATCTCATTGAGGGGTGAAAAAAGAAAATAAACCAAAGCATTTAAATGCAGAAAATAAGAGGTAAAAACTATCTGAAAGTGGTAACACCATATTACATAAGTCTGAAGAAAAAAGATGTTAAATTGTTGTTTTAAAAAAATTGAGTGACCAAAATGAACAGGTCATTTCTAGACTAAGTGTAAAGAAAGTATATGAATTTTTTAAGATACGTACTGACAAACAATGTTAATTGTGACTGTCATTTAAAGATTCTTAATCAAATTCTATTTCTATTGCCATTTAGTCTCTCTAGCAAACTAGGAAGAAGACTTACCAAGTCCTTTAAACTCTGTAGCTTTCAGTTTCTTCAAGTTTATTTTAAGCAGGTTTGACTAGAGTAGCTACCATTTACTCTGGTTCTTTTTTTTTTTTTTAAGTCTAAATCATGTTTCTCCATTTACTCTGGTTCTTTTACTTTTTTAAGCCTAAATTGTGTTTTTCCACGTAGTATGATTATTGTTTTTATTTATTCTGTAAAAGTGTTTTCCCTTAATACTAAAATTTCAACGTTTTTCTACATCCTTGTTTAACCAAAATAACTGGAAATGAGAAAAAGATATAGGCAAAATTATGAAGAAGTCTCTCATATGCAAAAGAGAACAAATCTTTCTAATAGTCATTCCTGCCCCCTGCTTTACCACAGCTTCTCGTCTTTCTAAAGCATACCCTGTGCTTTCTTAAGTCCCCTGACATTTCCTGTTTCTCTTTGCCTGAAATCTTGTCCAAGACATCAAAATCCTTCAAGCCTTCACAGAAGCCTCATTTACCCTGCAAAGTCTTTCCGGACTTGTGCAGTTAGACTCCTAAACCTCCTTCATGTTTCCTCCATGGAATACTTCCTTTTTGCACTTCTCGGAAGTGACTGCCTGTGCTATTTCTATGTCTTTCTGCTTTAGATATCCCCATTATGGGCTCCGGGGATACAGGAAAGGGAAAAGGTTTCCATCTTGCCTTTATGATGTTTGGTTTACATGCATTTAATTGGTGTTAGCAACATATTTTATAAAAAAAAATAAAAACTAGCGGGACCAGCAGTTAGCGTAATGACTATGTCTCGTTGTACTCCCACGTAGTCGGCCACGGTTCGAGTCTCGGACCCGGTGGCTTAAATTCACACCAGGCGCATGTATGTGCGTGCCCAAGGTCCTGAGAGAAGCATAGAGAAGGATTGTGGCGTGGTCATCCCCTCCTGGGGGGTGATTTCTTGCTTTCTGTCTCTCTGTGTCTCTCTCTTCCTGGTGAGCACATGCACCCTTATAGCAAAAACCTCTCCAAAAATAAAAAATAAATAAAAATAAATAAATAAAAACTAGCTGGATAATACATGTGTCTCTAAAGGCATGGGTTGGCGTCCCTGTCTAACTCACTTGATTTTAATCAGAAAAAAAAACAGTTGCAAAATTGTGGGTAACTCTTATCAGTTATTAATCACATGGGAACCCAGGCATACTTAACATAACTATATAATGACTTCATATATAAAGTAAGTACATACAGATTATGATCAATATTTTTGAATATAGAAAAACAAAAATTTTGAATATCATCAGGTGACACAAGCTAATCTTAAAGTTAATTAAATAAAAAGTTTCTTCAGAAATCTTATAGCTGTGACAGCTACATCAATTACCCAGTGAAGGCAAACAGTGTAGTCATGACAACAGCACTGATCATTTATGGAGGAATTGCCATGTGCCGGCCACTGGGGCGAGGTGCTACATGTCTAGTGTCCTATTGATTCCTTCTTCTATGGCAGATACTATTTGACTCCAAATTTAGTTTAAAACATAGAGAGGTTCTTACTATCATTACCCAAATCACAGAGCTAGCTAGCAGCAGAACTGGAACTTGAATCCAGGTCTGTCTGTCCCCAGGTCTGTCTGACCCAGTCTACGCATGTAGTCATTAGACTGCATGCTGATACCCACTTTCCAGTCATGGATCACACTGAACCAATTTATTTCACAATAGACTTTTAAAGAATATAGGGTATTATCTCATCTGGTTCCATTGGTTTCCTTACTGTTTCCCAAAATACTTCAAGTATCCAATTTCTATTTAATGTTCTATGAGGTATATAATTTGGTGGACAAAACAATAGTTTCATTGTGACTTTTAGAACAATCTGATCGCTACAGCATAAAAGTAGCTCACTTCTTCTGGTTTTGATATGACTCAATATGACATTTTATAGCATCTTTTCTGTATTTATAATACCTTGAGACCTTTAGCCTTGCCCCCTTTTTTTCTTTATGTGAAAGGAAAAAAATTGGAGTCTTTGTGTGTGTTTAAATTAATTATCTGAGCATAAATTCTTCTGAGTGGGAGGTATGCTTGGGAAGACAAAGTACTAGAATCACTAAAGGTGTGCCTGTAAGGTACACCCTCTACTCGATTCTAACAATTCATGTGCTGAAATGTGTAAGAGTGAGTGTGTGGATGTGAGTACAGTGGGGGAGTGCACGCAGGCAGAGGTAGGGTGAGACAGCTCTCAGATATCGCCACATTATCCTCATCGAATTGACTTTCCAAATTACTGTTTCAGAAAGCCAAGTATCAAAAAAAAAAAACTATAAAGAAGGGAAAGAAGAAGAAACTAAAAAAAAAAAAGGAAACTGTACAGGGCACGATAATAGTATAGAGGTACTGAAAAAGAACAGTCATCTTGACTATCGTCGCTATAATTATCTATTGGATAAAATATTGGTACTGTAGGTCATTACTCCAAAACGTCGAGAGCCTTACTGAATATCTCCTCTACCCTCTCATTCCACTCAGACATCCTCTAACCCCACTCCCACTACTACCAAACAGTGTGCAGCACCATTTCATTCAATGACCTCCCGAGGAAAACACTCAGAGAAATAGGGCACTGGCAATGAAATCAACCAGAAAACAGGGAAAGGGAGCTACTATATTTGGATGGGATTGTTCTCAGGTTCCTGAGTTAGTAAAAAGCAGCCTTCCGGGGGCATCCTTGTAAACAGCTTCATTACAGATAAATGGCGGTAATTGGTTTTGTCATAACGGGCCACAGATGTCCACCAACACATCTTCATTTGTGGAAAGAATTTCTGGGTAGATACCAAGAAGCTCTGCTGTTTATCACACTGGCCCACTACTGAGAAATATTCATAAATACAACTGCTGCTTTGAAGATAAGGCTCACTAAGATCCTTTTTTTTTAAGTTTATCTATTATTTCTTCCATGAGAGAGAGGAGAAAGTAACCCCCATGTGGTCCTCCACAGTGATCACCCCCAGTCTCAGCTGGCTGGAGAAGTCCCAAGACATGAACCCAGGATCTGTCCCCATCAGTCCAGTTGCTTCGCTGCTCTGCCACCCCCTGACCCCTCACTAAGATGGACACTTTTCACTAGCTAGCAGCACTTCTGGAAGACCAGTAGTTCAGAAAGAATCTTCAAAGCTCATTTTTTGAACATCTCATTTGGGTGGAAATTTCATTGCCAGGGAACCTTACCTCTTGTGACTTTTCACCGCACATCAGTGTTATTCCATGCCCTACATAAAAGCCAGGCATTTTACAGCAGAGCAGGCGCCCCAGGACAGGACAAAGTATAATTAGCCTACTTCTCAGAGTCTGGGACCCAGTGAAGACGATCAGGCTGGCAGGTCAGAGCGCGAAGACAAACTGTACTGCTAACGGGACTCCTGCCACTTCCCCCCCCCCACACACACACCCTTTCATTAGGCTGGAAAAACAGCCCCTGGATCAAAGACACATGTTATTTTTTTACACACTGACCTGTTTTGTCCTGGGAGTCATCAAACTCCACGTTGAAAGAGTGACCATTGTTAAGGATTCTCCGGGAAGCCGGTTTGTCATAGCACAGGCACAGAGGCTTCAGGGCAGGGTCATGCTTGGCTGACCGCGTGTCGATGTCAACCGGAGACTGGCGCTCCCCTTTGGCGATGGGGAAGTCCTTGTGCCAGTGCTCAGGTCCTAGGGTGAGAAGAGACGATGAACCCCTCCGGTGGGGGAGGCACACCAGAAGAGGGCCATGATTCTGGGGCCAGTTTTCTCCTTTGAACTTAGGGGCACCAGTTGACCGTGGAGTGACCTTTGGGAAACCCCTTAATCCGTGCCTCCGTTTCCTCGTTTAAAATATGGGGCAACACTGTTACAAACCTCCCTCCTGGATGCAGTGAGAGTTAGAACGATATACCTTACGTTCTTGGAACTAATAGTGAGTCCCATAGAACTATTAACTATCTTAACGGTCATTTTACTGAAATTCAGCAACTGAAATAGGGCAGTTTCCAGGCTTGAGGCTGGAATGTGGGGTACGCAAGGTCATTTAAGACTTTCGTGGGTTCTGACCGTCCCCTGGTGTCCTCACTGGATGGAAGGAGCCGCTGCTCCGGCTGGGCACCCCCCTCAGTGTCGGGATTCCACCGCGGGGAAGCCCAGGCCCTCAGCGATGCACTCTCCCTGCTCCTCTGCCAGGGGGACGCGACCTGGGGCCACGATAACGCCGGGTTCCTGATGGCCGACCCCTCGTACTACAAGTCAAGAGAGGAAGGGAAGGCTTAGGTATCAGTGAACCGATTCAAACCAGCCCGAGAAAATGCCCGGGCAGCTGGTGCCAGGACTCCAGCCACAGGTGGGGTAATGGGGGCTCTGAGAGCGACCAGCACAACTTTCCGTTAGGACGCGTCGCCTCCTCCAGGCAGAGTGGGGACGGGAGGGACTGGCAGTCGTCTGGCCGGGCTCT
>NW_006160230.1:2400696-2413464 GCF_000334495.1 Tupaia belangeri chinensis
GACCCGGGCCCCCGGAGCCGTGCATCCCCTGTCCCCATTGTGATCGCATCGCTGGCCCCGCAGACCCTCCGCCACGCCCCATCAGCCCCTCTCGCGCCCGGGTCTCCGGCTCCGAGGGCTCCGTCGCCGGCGTCCCCTGCCTGGAGCTGGAAAGCTCGCTTAGGAGCTGTGACCTTGGGGCAAGTAGGGATACGGTCCTGGAGGCGCTGGGAGCGGCGGCCCTGAGCGCTGAGGGCCACGCGCCCCCTGCTGGCCGGCCGTGGGATAAGCCGGAGGGAGTCTCCGCCTCGTCCCAGCCTGAAATGCCCAGGATGGCCGCGTTTCACAGCAAATGCTCTCCTCCTCTGCCTGCCCTCTTCTCTCTAAAAGATTAACTTTGAGAGAGTAAACCTCCCAATTGAGTAGATATTGATATCAAATAAGTAGACCTTTTGAAAAAAAGGTCTTAGGATTATCTTGTAAAAGAGAGAATTTCTGCCCAAGAAGTGTCAACATTCCTATCTGACAGAGGAAAATCTGGTATACCTTGTAAATAATTCAGAATAATTTAATGAAAAGGACATTTTGAGGCAAGACAGCATTATGATTTCTTTGAGTCAGGCATATTGCTTTGGGGGGGTCCCTTCATAAACACACATGTACATGGATTAATGACTGTGCTTATACAAATAGTAATATCTTCATATCACTTATTTAAAATTCCCGTTGCTTTCAAGCTAATTTCTTCTCATTTTAAAGCAAAACGCATTTGAGGACACCTAAATACTGTGAACCTGTAGCACGGTGCCTGCTGTGACTCATGGATAAGTCCAGTGGTTTTGAGGTAGGGACAAATTCATTTCTTACCAAAGGCTTTGCCACAAGACTAGGGAGGGGGGAGGAATTTTCTGTTCTGTGTTTTTTGGTGTTTAAGGGCATTATATTAGAGTTAAAATTGGGATAGTAGGATCCAATTTGACATAGCTAGACAAGCCTTACCATCATATTTAAAAATCTATATTTATTTAAAATCTATAGACAAAGGAATGGGTAGATTGTATTGGGGCCTCGGTAAAACGTGATGCTCTGTGAGGGTGACCCCCATGGGGAGGATCCTTTCTGAGTAGGCCAAGCATGCATGGAGTAGATGTGGGGTTAAGACCCTATTGAGTGTGCTGTGCCTCTGTCTCTTTCATTCCTAGAATTAATAAATAAAATAAAATTTTAAATTATAAAAATAAAATCAGAATATTAGTATGAATTCTTGCAGTGCTGACCTCAAAATTATTATTTACTGTTTATTTTAGTAAATCCCACACAAATAAACATGACTAATGTTTGGACTTATTTATTCTTGTCCTAAGACTGTAGAAAATTGTGCACTTCAGTGTATGTTGATCTTAGAAAAATGCATCATGACTTTTCCAACAACCCAATACATGATTTATTTAACATTTAAATAAAAAGTTGGCCAGGGAGCTGGTAAATGGCATACTGGTTACATCACTGGACTCTCACATAGCCAACTAAGGTTTGAGTCCTTGACTCAATGGCTTGAAAAACGTTGGGTACATGTGCATGTATGTCCAAAATCCCAAAAGGGGAATGGAGGAGAAGGGATTGTGGAGTGGCCATTCCCCTTGCTGGATGATTTCTCACTTTCTGTGTCTCTATCTCTCCAGTGAGCACACATACCCTATAGCAAAACTCTATTAGAAAAAAAAATGTTGACCAGATGGCCTATTTGTTACAGTTCTAACATTAAACACCTGTGGAGGCACTAGCTTCTTTGGCCTCTGATAGCTCGTTGCACACGCATCCTTCTATCCCAGTATTTGTGAACCTGCATTTCGATCACATACTGTACAGTGATTATCAGGGTACAATGCAGTGACCAATAAGCTGTTGGCTGCTCATTTGTAAAGCAGGGCTGTTGTAAGAGTTCAATTAACGAGTGTATATAAATCATCTGTCATAAGGAGGCACTTAGTAAATGATGGTTACTCAGCTTACCACTGTTTAGAAATACAGAATAATATAATAAAATAGAATTAAACTCCTGGGCAAGATTCAAGGGAACAATTTAAGAGGCATGAGACTCCAGTAGCATGAGGGTTTTTGCGTGTGGGAGGAAGGAGGCCTGTCTGAGTCATGGCGACATCCCTTCTACCACACTTGCTTATTTGTTTTTCTCATCAAACTCAGCTCTGAGGTTGGGAACTGTATGACATTATCTACCTCTGTGTCCTAGGTACCTAGCACCTGCTTCCTAGCCTGATTTTCAGGACATAAGCAGTTACTCACAAAATGCTCTTTGAAATTGCAAACTCTTAACAGCCCAAAGGGAAGCAACAGCAGTTTCTCTTTATAGAAGTCAGTCAGCAACAAACGACATTGTACTAAAATGGGACTGGCTTTCAATCCGGGTTAATTTACTAGCTCTATAACCTTGAGCAAACTGCTTGATCTTCCTAAGATTCCATTTCCCTGTTAGTAAAGTTGGGGTAATGATACCTACCTACACATGGTAGCTGTCATTTTCACTACTATGTATTTTTGAGCTTCCATTAAATGTTTAAAATGTATTATGTACTACAAAGTTACTTCAAAGAGTTCATGGAAAAAACAGAAGTATGAGTTTGTTTTGGTGCAAAAAGTATTGGAAGTCCATGCTAGATTTTTTTATAATACATTTCCCATTGACCTTGTGAAGACCCCTTCAAATGCAGGCCACACCACAGGAGCCATCTGTTCGTTCATTTGCCAAATCTTCCCAGGGGCTACTGAGTGCCATGTGTCCACACAGGGGCCACAGCCATGACAGAGCAACATGATTCTTGTCTTCATCGGGTTGACACTGGACCACATGAGCATAGTATACACTAACTGAGGACACACACACACATACACACACACACACAAATTGATTTCTAGTGGTGACAATTTGTATGAAGAAAATGAAACAGGAATGAGGTAGAGATTAGCAAAGATGATAGAGATGCTTCTTTAGGTACAGTGGTTACGATTTATTGAGGGAACCATTAAGGAAAGATCTGGAGCGGGGGAAACATTTCAGGCAGAAGAACTAACAAGTCCAAAGGCCATGAACAAGGACGTTTCTGGAACAAAAAAGCTTGCAGTAAAGAAGAGAAGTAGTGAGGTCAAAAGCAGTCAGGGGCTGCAGCCTACAGATCACAAGACTGTGAACGATTTGATTGATACAAATTACACAAGAAAGTCATTGTTAGGTTGTAAAGAACAGGATGAATCAAACTGCAACAATATGGTATTTAGAAATGAAAGAAGTTTACAAATTATGTCACTACTTATTTTATAGATGAGAGGACTGATAGAAGCCGCCAGTGTACAATACAGAGTTCCTACCGCCTCACTTTTACTCATCTGACAACTACATTTACAAAAAGATCCAGACTCCTTCTTGTGACATATAAAGCCATTTTTAATCCTGCTCTGACTCCCCCTTGGCCTCTGAGTCTCTCGACATAGCTCTACAGTAGGATGGGAGACAGCATCCCATGGTGGCCAAGAGTGCAGGTTTTATGAGTTCGGATTCCACTTCAGAAATGATCCACTATGGCCCAGCCTCAGGGGTACAGATGGTGGCATTCCGATCTGCAGTGCCAGAAGCCATATGGCCAACCACAGGTTAGCTCTGGAGTCGACCTGAGACACAATGTACATGCAAGCAGACCTAAATCCTGACCAGCTAATACGCTGGGATAAGAGAATCACGACATGACGAGATCTTGTGGAGGATGCTTGTCTCTTTTTCTCTCCAGACATACCATAAACTTTAAAACGTACCCCATTTGTAAGCTGAGATGATTTAGTTCACCTCCCCAAGCCTCAGTTTCCATATGTGAAGTGCAGTAACAGTACCCAGGTGAAGAGTGTTGAACTAATTTGTGTGAATTAGTCATGTGAATTAGTGGAATTGCTACTTGGCGTGTTGCTAGCTGGTCCGTTAGGATGGTTATTATTGATGCAGAGAGGCATAGAATTGTGAAATGGGAGTCAGCTGCGTAACAAAGTAGACTTGAGTTCACACTTAGTTGCGCTATCACTGAACAAACCAGGCAATCCCTCTGAACTTCGCCTACTTTACTTGCAAATTGAGGGAACATTCTAGCTCCAAAGTAGTTTTTTTTAAGAATTATTTTGTTTAATTTTTATTTATTTACTTATTTTAATTTGACCAGAGAGGACAGAACAAGAGAGAGAGAAACCGAGAAAGCAAGCCACCAGGTCCAGCCACTGAACCACAGTCAGCCATGTGGGAATCCAGCTCCCCTAACCACCAGGCCAACCGCTGGCCTCAACTCCAAAGTATTATTATAAGAATGAATATCTGGAAGATGTTAGATATGGCTTTGGTGCATTTTTTTTTTACCAAAAAAAAGATATAATTTTCATTGTAATACTTCCCATTATGGATTAATAGATCGGCTTTTCTGTTTGTCTAACTCTGAATGAAAAAAAATTCACATTTATTTAACGAACATATTTTTGAGTTCCTATCCTATAAAATAACTAACACTTGGAACCAGCAGATGGCATAATGGCTACGTTGCTAGACTCTCATCTAGTGGACCACTGTTCAAGTGCTGGACCTGGCAGCTTAAAACTCACGCTGGGCACGTGTGCATGCATGCCCAAAATTCCAAGAGGAGAATGGAGAAGGGATTGTGGCATGGCCATCCTCCCTGGGAGGTATGTGTGTGTGTGGGGGGGTGATTTCTCATTTTCTGTCTCTCTGCCTTTCTCTGTTTCTCTGGCAAGCACACATGCCCTGTAACAAAAACCTCTCTAAAAAAATAAATAAATAATACTTATTGGAAGCTGATTATGCACTGACACAGTTCTGAATGCATCACATATTCCTCCTTTACAGCTAGGGCCGCTGAGGCATAGAGGTCAGTAAGCTCACCCAGGGTTACTCAGCAGCTAGTAAGTGCCAGGTGTGAAACCAAACAGTTCCTATGGCAGAGTTTGAGCTCTTAGCCATCTGCTACGCTGTCTCCCTGAGAGCCAGCTAAATGCCTTCAAGGAGCTTAGACAGGCACTTGCCTTCTGGCATTGTAATAGCAGTGCATTAAGATTATGTACTACTTTGTAAATGACATGCTGGTCGTTTTTACGCTTCCCAGCAACTCCCTCTAACTAGGGTGGGCAGGAGATAGCACTAACCACATCTAATGAACAGTTGAGTTCCAGTTCTCCTAGTAAATTGTTCTTCAGGCTTTAAAAAAGGTAACCGCTAGATGTATCTTTTTATTATGTTACTTACTAACATTTTACTTTTCTTTAAGTCACTAAATTTAGTTAGTTTCTAAGAGTCCTTCAATGAATTCATACATTGTTACCAAGTTTCCATTTCAGTCAGGACTAGAATGAAACATAAACTGGGGAGACTACACTAAAAATGTGGAATTTACACATTTTAAATATTTTATGTACCAGGGCAGCTACCACATGTGATATTGTGATATACTCTAAATAGAATAAAAGTCTACTTCTTCTAGAGCCTTGGTTCTCAACTGGGAGCAATTTTGTTCCACGGACATTTGACAATGTCTGGAAGCATTTGGGTTCTCACAGTTGGGGACAGTGGGATTGGGTATTACTGGCTTCTAGTGGGTAGAGGCCGGAGATCTTCTCAACACCCCACAGTGCAGAGATGGGATCCATCACCACAAAGAATTCTTCTGTCCAAAATGTCCATTGTGCCAAGATTGTGAAACCCTGCCTTAATCATGTCTATAGGATAATGATTTTGTGGAAAGTTTGAAAAGAGTGATGTAAGGATTCAGCAACATGAGAGACACAGAGAGCACTAGGAGGTTTTGTTTTTGTTTTGTTTTCGTAATATTCCCTCACTCGTCTTTGGTTTACTGGATTGAGTAGAAAATATGACCCTGCCTTTGCCCCTGAAGGTGATTGACTATTCACTTTTAACACACACAGTGATGGTTCTCCTACCCAAATCATAACTTACGTAGGTTAAGTTAGCCTTGCCACATGATTTAACTTCTCTTTTGCTTATAAATCACTACCTCATATGGGGAAATTCTGACTTCCTCTTAATAACAAGAGCAAGTCAACATTTTCCGTGCAAAGGGGATGGTAGACCTTATAGATAAGTTTTTCCTCCTGACTAAAGGCAGGAGTGCAGAAACACCACGACCACTAACTGGAAACTGTGCTGAGAGCGTGCAGTGGGAATCCAGTTATAACCCACTAACACAAGCAGATAGGCTACAGGACGCAAAGGTGGCTGCTTACATTTAATCACTATGTAGTGGCTCAGTTTTTGCTTATCCAGACTAACACTATAGAAGGAAGACAGTACTTTTTATGCATGAAAAGATGTTTTAAAAGATTTCAACTGCTCAAAATTATAATTTGAGGAAATAAAAGTAGTACCTAAGAAAGTCACTCTGACTTTAACCCTCCCTGGCATTTTCTTTACACTTCTCTTACAGTTTCATGGGTTTTCACCACTTCACACAAAATTTTCAAAATTATTCCATATACCTATCCCCATGCCTTCATAGGCCTCTATCTGTTTCTCTTTTACTCTCTCTTTCACCTAAGCACAATGACTGGCAAATAATACATATTTGAATGGATAAATGTCATTTTAATACATCAATAGACAGAGGAATAGTGGAATAAATGTCTCTTGGCCTATCTGTGATCTGATTAAATGTTTTTTGTTTTTTTCCCCTCCATTTTTCCTTTCTTTTCCTTCTTTTGCTATCTTTGACCAAACTGAAAGTGTTACATACAGGTCAAAAATCCATACAACCCAGGTTCAAAATGGATCAGTCAACACTGTGTGCTACCCTTCTGACAATTCACAGCAGGCTAGTAATTGCACTGTTTCTAAGATTTCTGATAGAATTATCCTCTTCTACCTCCATCCAAGTAGTAACTAAGCTCAAGGTACTTCTATGCTTCTGAGGTCCGATGAGATTAGTATCCTCTTCCATTTCTGCTCTTAGATTGTACCCACTTGGTGAGACAGTGAATGAAACAGTGGGCCAGGGTGTTGAGACACCATAAGGGCCAGACCAAATTGACCAGCTGCCGAGACCCCATAGCCCATCCTTGTTGGTGCAAGACTCTGCACTAGGCATAAGACCCTACACCCAGTGCACATGGTAGGCCACTCCATGTCAGGAAGAAGTTGTGGGAACTTCTGTTCATATAAAATTCATTCTTTCACCCTCCCTAAAACTTTCTACTGTGTTTGCATTTTATAATATACACATAATACTGCAATACTGTGTGTATATAATTTTTTTAATCCCAAATTAAAAAGATCATGCCAAGGACTTCACTTCTGGGGCCTACATCATCCAAAACGAGTCTGGAGTGCATTGCCGGTCAGAGCCCTCTTGTGCAGGTTGCCTGTGTCTGCTATCTGTCCCTCCTTTCCAATGGCATTGGTATCACCATTTAACACGTGTTTCATGCCCAGTGCATTGAGAACTATGCTCATGCCTGATAAGCAAGCCGTCCCTTTGGTAGCTATAACCATGGATAGGATCATTTCTCTGAGCAGTGTTTGGAGGTTGTCATTTTTTCTATTTTTCTCTTCTTTTTGATGTTTCTAGGTAGTTCCTTGGCCTACTTTTATCTCTTTCATATTTGACACATAAACACTTTTGAAAAGCATGAAATCTTTTCAAGAAGGGTTTTTTTTAAGTCATCTGGGTATACTTTAACAATCATATATCAAATATTGAATGCATTTATCCAGTCAAAATCACTACCCTCTAGCTGTAAACGTTCTTCTTTATGCCTTGTGGTTATTTCCTAATTCCTCTGAAACTCACCACCCCTCTTGGGACCTAATCCATGTTTCATATCAATTAAGCTTCTAAGGACAAGAGACTTAGTACACTTCACAATCTTGACAACAGGCCCTTTGTTAGAGAAAACAAATTAAAAAGAAGGAATTAGGCCTCCTCTGATGAAATAACAGTAAAATCCTCCTGTAAATAAAAAATATTTATAGTAGGTAGGCAAAGATTTACATACCAAGTTATAAACTAAGCCCCAAAGTACCATCTCTTTACCCTTACCCACAATAAGCCCTGAGTTCTGATAATTCACTATCTGAGGTAATTTTTTTCCCCAAAAGGTCCTAAAGTATATTATAAAGTGAGCTCTAGGTAGTAATTGTCAGTGCATGAATATATATATGTATGCTGTTTGCAAGAGAACGTCAAAAAATCCATGGAAAAATAGAATTAAAGTATGAGTTTATTTTGCTGCAAAAAAACCTTTAAAATCCCTGCCAAGGTTTTCTCATAACATGCATTTTCCGTGAAATTTTGAAGGCCCCTCATATGCCTGTATTGTTTGTGGACAGTAGATTTTTACCTGAACTTTACCATCTATTTGCCAGAGGTGGAGAGTATGATGTCACGTGGAAATGCTTACTGAGTTTTCAGAAGTATCATACTTGGCTAATCTCTAACCATGAAATATGCATTTGAGTTAGGAAGAGGTACCTTCTACATATTGCTATAAGCATCTTCATGCAAAACTGAATGAAACGAAGCACCAAGGTCACTAATGAGAAAATGAAGCAAACGTATGAAAAAGAGAGTGGGAAAGTTCAAGCACCAGCATGAATCATGCCAATTAGTATCATCGAAGTCCAACGCCACAGGCTCGTTGCCAATCTCCCGTCTCAGTTTGCACACGAGAAGCATGGGTGCTAAACGAGATAACCATCCAGTATAGAATATCCTTTTTTATCTCCTAAAACATGTCTCTGTATCCTAAATGAAATTTTTAAACTCTTAAATTTGCAAATGGCAGGATCTGTATAGGTGTGGAGTTGCTTGTCTGCCCCTGTGCACTCTCCCTGCACAGAGAGGTCAGGTTGCAGCAACAGGCCTAGGTTCCTCCAAGAACACTTACAGATGCCAGTCTCTGATTTGCTGACCTCATACAGCTCCCACCAGCTCATGAACCTAGACTGGCACTCAGTAGTTAAAAAATCTCATTACACCGTCTGTGCGTCCACCTGTCTACCTCCAATAGCTCTCTTTGCAGTCTGAGTAGGTTCCAGATACCATATTAGGTACTGAGGCCTCAGCAGTGTAATGAGAAAGTCCTTACCTGGAATAAACCTCCCTGTCCCCACTACTCTTCACCCACATGTGCACACACACACACACACACACACACACACACCATAAATAAAACCAAAAAGAAGTAAATAAAACCCTAAATGAACTATTTTTAATAAGGCTTATGGTATTTCAAGCATAATGCTTTGCCTAGTAAATCTTATTTAACTTGTACAACAAACTTCTAAAGCAAATATTATCATCTCCATTATACAAATAAAGAACTGAGCCTTTAAAATTTATCTCCCGTGGTCAGTAAGTGGTGACAGAAATGGGAGTGAAAACCAAAGTTTATTAACTGAAAATGTCACGTTCTTAATTTGTACCCTTTCTCTCTCTCTCTCCCTCTCTCCCTCTCTCTCTGTCTCTCTCTCTCACTCACATACCAACTTACATTATAGACGGGATTTTAAAGTGTTCTTATTACTCCTAAATTAGCCCCCAGTGCAAGGACCTAAGCCCTATCTGCTCACTGAGTTGCAGTCTCAGTTCCAGTTGCCCAGCACTGGGCCCTGCTCTCATGTGGGCTCTGCTTGGCTTACTCAGTCTCCAGTCCTGCCAAACCCCTTCATTGGAATCCTGATCCACACAGGTGTCCCTTCCTGACTGCCTTAGTTCCTGCTCTACACTCATCACACAGGGGAGCAGAAGTGTAAATTTTCTTAGCCTCCTATTTTCAAGCACTTCCATTTGCATTACGCTTTCATGGGAGTTGGGTGCCCTTTAGGGAATGAGGTTTTTTTAAGCTAATGTGTTTGAAACCATTCGAGTTTCCAATGAGTTGAATGAACTGATAAAAATGTATAAACGTTTTAGAACAGAGAATACAGAGTTAGTGGCCAAATTATTTCCACTGAGGTTCCAGATCCCCCTGCCTGGGAATGATTTATAAGGGAGAATTAGATTCCCTGTTTACTGCATAGAGTCAATTCTCACCTGGCTAAAAGGAGCTTTTAAATGACTGGGTTCTATGCCGTCACAGTGCATTTGGTCCCCTGTGACTGCACTGTTAGGTTCGTTCAGACTTCTGCTGATTACCTGTGATTAACTACCTGGTCACCCTGCTAAGCTCCATCACATTCGAAGGACTTCAATAACTCTCTAGTTAGTCCCTTGATATGATATTTTATGCCTAGACTGTTCCTGTCGCCATGTGTTTAATTGTAGTTGAATCCCCAGAAAGTATAAGCTCTTCTCAGGTGTGACTTTTGCAACTCATTCGGGATTCTGATTCTATAGCATGCCCAGACCAGTTCAAAACTAATTTCATGGCAGGAAACTCTGTATTTACTATAAAGCATAGATTTTCCAATTTACAGGGGACTCTAAGGGCCTTTGTGTCACCAACATGTGAAAGTCAACCTTGAATTAAATGAACACGATGATTCTCCCACCACTTTTTCTTGGTTTATTTTCTGTGTGTTTTGCTAACGCTACACTTCTTTCGTATAAAGTGCTGACATCCTGGAGCAGACGCTTCTTCGGGAAAAATTCCCTGGTCCTCTAAATTGCCACCACTAGTGACGTATTGGTTTCTGATGTGACTACATCATGTTTCTCCTGCCACATATATGAGACAAGAGTTGTAGGTTTTTGTTTGTGTGTGTGTTTCTTTTGTTCTTCAGAGGTTTCATCATTAGGGTACATGCACTGGCTGGAAGGAGAGAAAGACAGAGACACAGAAAGTGAGAAATCTCCCCCCAGGAGGGATGGATGGCCATGCCATAATCCCTTCTCCTTCATTCTCCTCTCAGGATTTTGGGCAAATACACATGTGCCCGGCATGAGTTTCAAGTCGCTGGGTCCTGGACTGGAACCATAGCTGGCCATGTGGGAGTCCACTGAATGACCTTGCCCTCTGCTGGTCCCTGTTTCGTTTCGTTTCTAATTTGCGAGAGGGCACATGTGCTCATTGGTGAGAGACAGAGAGAGAGTGAGAATGTGCTTCCCGTGAGGTTTGGTCACGCAGCAATCCTTTTTCCTCATTTCTCTCTCCTTTCAGGAGTCAAGCATTTGTTTGTTTGTATTTTCCCTTTAAGCCACTGGGTCCAGAACTTGAACTTTGCAGTCGGCCATGTGAGATCCAACTGCCTGAACCATCACCACTGGCTGGTCCATAGCTTTTTCTTTTTTTTTTTTTTTTTGAGGGGGTTTTTGCTATAGGGCGCGTGCGCTCACCAGACAGACAGAGAGAGACAGAGAGACAGAAAGCGAGAAATCACCCTCCCAGGGGGGATGGCCACACCGCAATCCCTTCTCCTTTCTCCTCTCAGGATCTTGGGCACGCACACAGACGCACCCGGCATGAGTTTTAAGCCACCGGGTCTGGGATGCGAACCACAGTCGATTACGTGGGAGACAACCAACATAACAATTATGCTAACTGCTGGCCCCATAGTTGTTTTGAAATACCTTTCCCACAATAGTAAGGAGAGATGACCCCCTTAAAGTAACTCTTATATCATTATCTGAATTGAGGACATGTGACTTCTTTTTTTTTTTTTTTCATTTTTTTTAGAGAGGATTTTTTTTGCTATAGGGCGTGCATGCTTGCCAGACAGACAGAGAGAGACAGAGAGATAGAAAGCAAGAAATCACTCCCATGGGGGGGATGGCCACGCCGCAATCCCTTCTCCTCCATTCTCCTCTCCGGGTCTTGGGCACGCACGCACATGCGCCCAACGTGAGTTTAAGCCACTGGGTCCAGTACTCAAACTGAAATCAGCTACATGGAAATTCAGCAACATAGACATTACGCTAACTGCTGGTCCCAGGACATGTGACTTCTTGATGGTATATAAAGGAAGAAACATGGTTTTAGGTATCAAATAAGCCTTTAGAATTTCTCCATAGACATTACGCTAACTGCTGGTCCCAGGACATGTGACTTCTTGATGGTATATAAAGGAAGAAACATGGTTTTAGGTATCAAATAAGCCTTTAGAATTTCTCTTGGTTGAAATAAAATTCATTTACAAAAAAAACTCATCTCTTATTGAGAAATATATCAGAATGACTATTCTACATAGTTTACATGCATTAACTAATGTAATTCTTAAATAGCCTCAAGCACATCATATTATTATTATTATTCCTATTTAAAGATGAGGAAACTGAAGTACAGGGAAATTAACTCGCCTCAGGCCACTTACCCAGTAAGTATTGTGCGACTTGAACCTGGTCCTCCTGAATACGGATCAAAGCTTTACAGTCTTTGCTTCTCACTTAAGGTTTAGTTTAATAACTACTGTCTTTTTATCTCTCAGGCCTCATTTTTGACCACGAAGAGCCTCAAAAAAAACAAAAGGAGGTCTTCAAAAAGTTTATTTTAAAATGTGTATAATGGAAAAATTACAATTGAATTTCAAAAATTTTTCGCATGAAAAGTGTCAGGTCAGAGTTTTTAGAAATTAATTACTCTGCAATTAACACGAACAAAACACAGCATAGCGTTTAACTTCATGTTTGATTGTTTTAGTGCCATCTAGTGACCTAGATGAAATTTTAAATATTTTGCTGCCACCTAGTGACTCAAAGGCAAATAACATGAAAACAGCATATCACTATTTTTTTATTTCAATTTATTTATTTGCATTCATTCACTGTGCATCATTACAGC
>NW_006160230.1:2414019-2415274 GCF_000334495.1 Tupaia belangeri chinensis
GAGGAGGTTTTTGCTATAGGGCGCGTGCGCTCACCAGACAGACAGAGAGAGACAGAGAGACAGAAAGCGAGAAATCACCCTCCCAGGGGGGATGGCCACACCGCAATCCCTTCTCCTTTCTCCTCTCAGGATCTTGGGCACGCACACAGACGCACCCGGCATGAGTTTTAAGCCACCGGGTCTGGGATGCGAACCACAGTCGATTACGTGGGAGACAACCAACATAACAATTATGCTAACTGCTGGCCCCATAGTTGTTTTGAAATACCTTTCCCACAATAGTAAGGAGAGATGACCCCCTTAAAGTAACTCTTATATCATTATCTGAATTGAGGACATGTGACTTCTTTTTTTTTTTTTTTTCATTTTTTTTAGAGAGGATTTTTTTTGCTATAGGGCGTGCATGCTTGCCAGACAGACAGAGAGAGACAGAGAGATAGAAAGCAAGAAATCACTCCCATGGGGGGGATGGCCACGCCGCAATCCCTTCTCCTCCATTCTCCTCTCCGGGTCTTGGGCACGCACGCACATGCGCCCAACGTGAGTTTAAGCCACTGGGTCCAGGACTCAAACTGAAATCAGCTACATGGGAATTCAGCAACATAGACATTACGCTAACTGCTGGTCCCAGGACATGTGACTTCTTGATGGTATATAAAGGAAGAAACATGGTTTTAGGTATCAAATAAGCCTTTAGAATTTCTCTTGGTTGAAATAAAATTCATTTACAAAAAAAACTCATCTCTTATTGAGAAATATATCAGAATGACTATTCTACATAGTTTACATGCATTAACTAATGTAATTCTTAAATAGCCTCAAGCACATCATATTATTATTATTATTCCTATTTAAAGATGAGGAAACTGAAGTACAGGGAAATTAACTCGCCTCAGGCCACTTACCCAGTAAGTATTGTGCGACTTGAACCTGGTCCTCCTGAATACGGATCAAAGCTTTACAGTCTTTGCTTCTCACTTAAGGTTTAGTTTAATAACTACTGTCTTTTTATCTCTCAGGCCTCATTTTTGACCACGAAGAGCCTCAAAAAAAACAAAAGGAGGTCTTCAAAAAGTTTATTTTAAAATGTGTATAATGGAAAAATTACAATTGAATTTCAAAAATTTTTCGCATGAAAATAAACTCCTACTTTAATGACCTTTTCCATGAACTTGTTAAAGTCCTCTTGTGTTTAAGAATACACAAGTATATTTTCTTGTAAAAATAAAATAATAATGCCAATAGAAAACATTTG
>NW_006160230.1:2415305-2475200 GCF_000334495.1 Tupaia belangeri chinensis
AGTTCAGAGTTTTTAGAAATTAATTACTCTGCAATTAACACGAACAAAACACAGCATAGCGTTTAACTTCATGTTTGATTGTTTTAGTGCCATCTAGTGACCTAGATGAAATTTTAAATATTTTGCTGCCACCTAGTGACTCAAAGGCAAATAACATGAAAACAGCATATCACTATTTTTTTATTTCAATTTATTTATTTGCATTCATTCACTGTGCATCATTACAGCATACAAAATGAGATTTTCCATCCAGAGTACACTGTATATTGTCTCAATCAAGCACATCAACAGACATGTTATTGTCAGCAAATAATCTTCCATTTCTTGTTTTCTGTATGTTTTGCTTTTTTCCCCCCATCCTTGATTCCCTATCTCTTATTCTCTGCCATCTACCAGTCTCCTCCCACACTGTCTCTGGTATCTATATTTGCTTTCTATACTGTTTCCCCTCCACATTTTATTGAATTACTGAAGACCTTAATTAATCTAAATATTTTCATAGCAAACACAGGTGATATATACATTTCCATGAACACAAGTCTAACTTTACGCATCCTATAAAGTAGCACCTAGCTGGGGCTATATATCTTACTGCAGTCATTGAATAGATATATTTTTTTTCCTGAAACTTAGTATCGCTTTTTTAAGAATTCATTTTATTTATCATTATTATTATTTTTTAAAATTGTTCCAGGAAATGTGCACTCACCAGAGAGAGAGGAAGAGAAAGGGAGAATGAGAAAGCAAGCCACCAGGTCTGGGATTCAAACTGCTGTCAACCATGTGGAAGTCCAGTGTTGTAACCACCACACCACCTGCTGGCCCCCACAACTTCACTTTTAATTTGCATTTTAAGTCTTTAAGAACATTAGGGGTCATTTTTCCAAATCACTACATTTGTAAACATTAAATCTGAATTTTTAAAAATGTCCCACTTAGTGTTATCACTCTTTTTTCTTACCTCTTCTCACTTCTTCCTTTGAGTAAAATGATATTTTACTCCTATCTCTGGGTTCCTCTTTAATATTAAGTAAAAACTCATTAAAAGAGAAATGAGAATCTAATTTCTTTATATGTGCTCCTCGATGTGATCTGAGGCCATATGCATTTCTTTTAGATCAATTTTATCCATACAATTCTTATTTGAGTAACTGACGTATTAATTTTTCCCATGTATTCAAGTGCACGTCTAGCTGATCAGCCTTGACTTTATTTAATTATATAAATGATTACAGTTAGACACTGAAAACTGCAGTTTTACATGTCCTATTTATACATTACTTCCCATTCATCTACATAACACTCACTGATTTTACATTTTAAAGAAGTTTACATCAGTGATATTGAATCGTTTCTTGCTTTTTAATCAGTACAGTCTGTCTCCCCATTACAAGAGCAGGCAGGATTGTATGTTTGCATTCTCATCACCTTACAGGGCCCTCTATTCAGTAAATTCTTGTTGATGTGTCCCCACACCTACAGTCATAGGTTTGGAAGGAAATGAGCATTTGAATATTTTAAAAACACTGAATTCAAATTAGTTTCTGCCTCATTTTGGACTTTTAAGATATCTGCGATGATGATACCTGAAGAGCAAACACTGGCCGACTCCAGCAGCTCTTCTGATGCTCATGCAGGTACGGATGCCCAGAAAGACTGTTTGCAGGCCTGTGCGTGATTAAGTAAAGGATCCTCTGCTGAATGAGAACACAAAGTGTGTCTGTAATTGTGTGATAGCCATTTATAATAACATAGCACTTTGAGAGAAAAGTTGGGAGCAAGTTTTAATTTGGGTAATAATTCTGAGCACTGTCGATGACTCAGACTGGTGGAAATTTTGTTCTACTGGGAAATGCCTACGTTAAACTAAAGAGATGATTTTCCAAGGAGATCGAAACTAAGATGAGCCAAAAAGAAAATTGATCTTAACCATGCAATGTGTTGTTCAAGAAGCCATTTTTCCTGAATTCATCTATGTTCATGATGTTGTTTATTTACCAACTGCTGATTGTTTATTACTCGCCAGACACGTGTTAGATAATAAGATGAACCTCGTGCGCAAGGCTCATATCCATGTCTCAGGGAACTTATGATCTAGGGAGACAGCCTCCTTTGACTGGGCATTTCCCCTCAGAACGGTACATCTTATTCAGCTAATGCACTGGAATAAGGGCCATTCGAATTCAGCATTAAGGCATACGCTCCTTCCCCACGTAGAGTAAGTGCTGGATACATTTTTCACAGTGCTCTAGGCATTGCTACGTACCCTGAGAGACTCAACTCGTGCATTACCACTAATGATCAAAGCTTCACTCCTAATTTCAAGGGATTTAATTAACACGTCCAATTCGCACTGACCAACCTGGTTTTATTTCACCCAAGTGGTAATATTAAATAACTGTGGCCTCACAGGACTCTGTCATGTGACTTGACTTCCCGCATCGCAGGACTCTCCTGACCCAATACCATTTTCATTCCTCAGGGTAACGAACTCCTTGCTGCCATTTTTCTAAAGTAAGTTAACATATTAGTTGGTGAATGAAAGATGGATCAAAGCCAATAATTTAAATGATTAGACTTCAGATCTAAAGATCTTAAATGTCTTAAAGGTCTAAGTATATAGATTTTTGCCGTACCAGGCTAGTGTCATACCAGTGCACATTTTTAAAAAATGAAAACCTGAAAACTACAGTGTAACTACACAGTCACTTAATTCTGTGTCCCTAAGTAGCACCCACTGCTCAAGTCTTTGAACCCCAGAATCCTAAACTGATTATGAGGCTTCTGGAAACTATTTTATACTCACAGATGTATGGCCATACACTCTTCACGTCTGTAATTTTGTCAATTGGTTCTCACTTACTACGTTAGACCTTCCTTGAGGAATGGAACATCCAGCTCAGAACTTGAGTTCTTTATTGCTACCCTCAGTCATAAAATCAAACTATACCATTCTTAGATTTATTCCATTTTTATCACTTATAACAATCTCTCTCTCTCTCTTTTTCCTTTTTTGTTTTGCTATAGGGCACATGCACTCAATGGAGAGAAACAGAGAAAGAGACACAGAGAGAGGGAAAACAAGAAAGTACCCACTGAGGGGATGACCATGCTACAGTCCCTTCTCCTCCATTCTTCTCTTGGGATTTCAGGCATGCACACACCCATGCCTGGCATGTATTTCAAGCCACCAGTCGGACTTGAACCATGGAATAGGCTATGTGGGATTCAGCTGCGTTAACCTTGCCACTTGCCAGCCCCAATAACACTTTTTCATTAAAAACACAACATTCAACATTCTATGTTCATGTTTTATTGACTTTGGTGACCAATACAACTGCTTTTACTTCAAGTTCCATTATTCACTCCTCCATGATCTAGGACTCATTCATTCCAGCCTCAAATTAGAAAGACATCAAAGGCAACTTTTATTTTAATAGGCATGCATAGATAAATGTGATGAAATTAAAAATAAATGGCCCTCCTTCAGGTAAAGAAAAATAGTAAAGTCAACCACCTTTATGAGAAAGAAATTCAAATTCTCAATCAATTTTTTTAAAGCTCCTAGTCTTATTGTACTTTCTGTCACTGATAATCAAACCCACATAATCTTAGTAGTAGCTAAATTTTTAATAAATGATGAACCTCTTGTTGGTTAAAACTTCTTGTTAAAACACAGTATCATCTCAATTCTTGGTGTCCATAGTCATATCCGGTTTTGGCTGATGTTTAATTTTACATGATCTTCATACACTTCAGTAATAGAGTCATTATTGCTTTAAGGTGGGCAACTTCATGAAAAACAGGAAAAGTGAAACGCTGGGAAACTTAAGATAACGGGAAAATGGTGCGCACTAGCCATTTTTCTATATCTGTGCTCTTCCACCTTTGTCTGTTCTTCTCTGAAACCTTACTAGAATTGCTACTTTTATAGAAAAGATGATTATTACAAAGATTGAGTGTGAAATTCACACTTTCATGTTAGATCTCGTCAAAAGCAACTGGTTTCTTAGTGACTGCATCTCTCTCTTGCACTCACTGCTCAGGATGGAAAATGAAATACACTCAGAGTAAGGAGCACCAGGAGGAGGCAAGGAACCACACTCTCCAATGCCTTTCCTTTCCTGAAGAGGGCAAGATCCAGGGGCCTCATTTGAAGGAGGCTCTCACCACCCTGCCTTTGATGGGCTGCGGAGGGCGCCAGTTCCCCACGAGGGGTACAGGGGGTTCGTTCTCAGCGCTGGATGACAGGCTCCTCAGCTTGGCCATCTGCATGGGCAGGAGCAGGCTGTTAGCAAGACACACTATGCAACAAAGAATTAAAATTCTCAGACTTTTTTCTTTTTTAGAAGGTTTTGCTTTAAAGAGCATGCACTCAAGGGGGAGAAAAAGAGACAGAGACAGTGAGATAAAAAGTGAGAAATCACTTCTGGGGGAATGGCCATGCCACAATCCCTTCTCTATTCTCTTCTTGGGCTCTTGGGCACCCATTCATGCACACATGCTTGGTGTGAGTCTTAGGACTCGAACCACAGTAGGCCATGTGGGAGTCCAGCCCCCAAATTCTCAGGCTTTTTAAACAAGGCCAGCAAATCATGAAACCTGCTTTCTAAGTTCAGTCCAGAACTGTTTTGCTACCAGTTCCTGAGTAATATTTTTTTCTGTATTGGTGAAAAGTCGTTTCTTCATTTCACAAAGGATTACCATATCCTCTGGTCAAAACCTTTTCCTCTTAAATTCTACTACAATTATTTGATTTGAGGGGGTCAGTATGAAGTATACATTTTATGCAGGAAAGGATGACAATATTACATAATGCAAATAAGAATGCTTACAAGGCTTTCATGAGTCTACAGAATCCTCTTTTTTTTTTTAAATAAAAGGGGGGGAGTCATACTACATTTTAAATGGACTTTTTTCTTTAAGTGATACGAAAATAGGAAATGATCATGAATAATATTGTATTTCTACATTCCAATGTGTTTAGCTTTTCCTCCTCATGAGGAAAATTTCATTCCTCTTTCAAAATATTTCTACCAATGAATAAAACCATTAGGTTTGATATTTTGATTTAACTTTGACCTATACTTTAGCCCATAGTGGCAGACATAAGCTACTGTCTTATGCAAGGGAGATATCCTGGAAAATTGATTTTACAATCGGATTTTCATGTTCCAAGCTGGGAGTCCCCATGTGTTCACTCGCTCTTAATCTAGTCTTCTCCTGTCACTGTGCACTTATTTCCCTCCATTTATCTTTTCCTTTGGAGTTTCTTTAATGCCCCTCATTTAAAGCACACTCTTTAAATGAGCAGTGAGAAGAGGGTCTAAGAAATACTGAAAGCAGGTCCACTGGAACTGGGATTAGGATCCTGCACTTGGCTCTGTGATGATGGGCAAATTACTTAACCTTTCTGAGCCTCAATTTATCTTATCTGTAGAACTGGAGAAAAAATATACCTCTTACCAGATGTTAAACCCCTTTCATTACCATCCTCCTCATTCTCAGGTCTGTGTTAGCTATAACATATCCTGGCCAATGTTCAGTAATTTGGAGATGTCCAAATTAACACTTACTCATAATAATTTAGACCTGGGAGTATTTCTAGAGCATCAACTCCGGCATTGTTCAGAAATGCTTAGAAATGCTTTGCATGTATCCTGATACTCTTTGGAACCCAAGTTTTAGAAAGTTGAACAGTTGATTGACAGTTGAACAGTTAACCAGGGCAAACTATGAAATCTAGTTGCAGAGTTGGTCCATAGGCATCCACTTAGCAGCGCTATGTGGTCGATTTAGCATCTCTATCTCTTGCAGTCAGCCAGCACTGTCCATCCCAAAGTTCACCAGGCTCTAATGCTGTCGCTTACCTGGTCGGAGCTCACGGTGATGGGCTCCTTCAGCAGCAGCCACACAATACACTCCTCGCACGGCGGCGTGGTGAAGGAGCCCTGGTAGGTCCAGTAGTCCCGGCAGGCTGGGAACAGGCAGGACGGGTCAAAGTGCGTGAAGGGCGCCTCCTTGCCCTGGGAGACAGCAGGGCGCAGGTACAGTGAGCCAGTGCATGCAGAGAGAGGTTACTTTTACCATCCCATGGATCTTACCGTTTCATGTGTAAAAATGGATTTCAGACACAGTAGAGAAATGGAACTATTCAACAAAGCACTGGCCTTTCAAAATAAAAGCCAGTGGCAGAAGCAATTTGCAAGTTATGATTTTATCTGGCACAATCATTTAAATATGTTAGCCCTTACTGCTTTTCCTGTAGATAGAATTATAATTCCATCAGTTGTCAAGGAAAAGGAGGAACCAACATTTAAAATATAGAAGAATTATTTCATGTAAGTTTATGTTTTGGTTCTTAATGTTCTTTTTTTAAACCTAGACTTATAATTTTATTGCATGTTATACAAGCATACTTTTAAAAGATCATGGAAAAACAATTAAAATTCAAGTTTATTTGAATGCAACTTTTTTTTACATTTTTTTTGAGAGGTTTTTTCGCTATAGGGCACGTGCGCTCGCCAGACAGACAGAGAGAGACATAGAGACAGAAAGCGAGAAATCACCACCCAGGGGGGATGGTCACGCTGCAAACCCTTCTCCTCCATTCTCCTCTTGGGATCTTGGGCACGCACGCACACGCGCCCGGCGAGAGTTTTAAGCCACCGGGTCCGGGACGCGAACCATGGTCGGCTATGTGGGAGTCCAGCAACATAGCCATTATGCTAACTGCTGGTTCCCTACATTTGCTTTTTCACAATACTCATTAACCATGAATTTGTTGAAGACCCCTGATACTTGCAATACTCAACTTTCTCTGGTGGAAAAACAATAGCATTTAATTGGAATAGTCCCAAAGACAATAAAAATGTATCTCTTAATTAGGAAAGATTACAAGTAAGATTTAAATCATATAGACATTGCCCAGGAGAGAAAGGGTGACACCAGAACTCAAAAGACCAGCCCTAGGGGACATTTAGCAATCTATACAACTGTGTATGTATGCATATGACATGTGTGTGTGTGTGTGTGTGTGTGTCCTAGGGGCGAGCGGTAGCCACTCGACTTCTGTGACTCTCATCCACTTCACTTAGGAAGTAATTATCTGACAGGCTGACTGCGATGATTATATAAGCAGATGTATGTGAAATTGTTCACAAAAATAAACAAATATAATGGCATTTATTTTTATATTATGTTTAGCATCATCAATCAAACTTAGTAACAAATTTTAGATGACAGAAATATACTTGAAAAAAAATGGACATACTCTGCTTTATGTTTTTTATTTTTTTTACCTTTGTCTTAACTTTGTCCAATGCATCAAGGAAAATTTGAAACTCGCCTTTTTCACGTCCTATCTGTAAGAAAACAAAAATCCAAGAATGATATTTGTCCCTTCTCTATAATTTAAGATTGCCTTAAGAGCCGATTCTGACCCATCCATCTGCAACTAGTGTTTATAAATCCACTAGAATATTGTGTACTCAGCAAAACATAGGTTTGTTTTCCCTTTGAGATTTTTGAGTATATATTTTCTGATCTAAACTTGGACCTTAGGACTCTGAAGTACAAAACCACAAAATTACATGGTGATCGAGTTCTATGTCCTTGACCTTCTCTGCAAAGTCATGCCACTTTTTTAACAGCCTTTGACCTAGAATGGACTCTGTGTCCGAAAGTAAACTCATTGTCTTTCCTTTTAGCCCCCTTCTACTTCCTGTTGTGTTCTGGTCAAGCCCTGAAAATGACCCAATGAATTCAGAACATAAATAAATTTGGTCATTCAAAAAGAAAGAAGCCAGATTTCCACCTCAGGCTTAAAATCTAGATTATGTTACCACTAAACTCATGTGTTAATAACACTAAGTCCTCTTTAAACCAAAGCTGGCTCAGCTACACACACATTCCATGTGCTATCTTAGCCTGGGATCATGTGAGTGGTGGCCACCCTAAGCCTAGGGGATCTTGAGCCAAGGACTTGGCCTCAAAGTGGTTCCCAACAGTGGCTTTTCTGGTTTCCAGTGCATTGACATGGAGTAGTGGGAAAGGGAGATGAACTCACAGACTCCTTGCTCTCGCTAGCACCATAATGGGCTCTCTCAAAAGCTCCTCAACTCCTTCTCTCTCCACACACAAACACACACACGTATGCACACATCCCACATCTTGAAAAAATTTAATAGTGCTAGGGATATTGGAATATGACAAAGGTACACTTTTAGAAGAAAGCAAAACTTGTTGAGCTGATCTTAACAGAAATATCATGATGATTTGAACAAATAATAAGAAGTATATAAGAGGGAGAATCTCCCTCCAAAGCAAAAGGAGTGACTGAAACATTCTCTCTTATACTTTGATAAGGAAGTAAATGTTAAAAGAAAACATATGGCCAATCTTTACCTTACCTTCAAAAAAATGCCAACCACAGCGATTCCATCACGTTGCTTCAGAGCCTCCTTAAAAGTGTTATATTTTGGATTCCAGTGAACCAAATGAAGCTGAAATCAAAAAACACAGGCTATGAGAAGAATTCCTGGAACCAAAAATATAAGCATAAAATTATCCACATCTAACCCCATAATGGTATAGTTAGAAGTTTCTGAATGCTCCAAGAAGTTGATAAAATTCTGAATATTAACATCCAACATTTTGGAAAACATTTTAATGGTCCAAATTAAAAGCGTGTAAAATTATCCACCACGTTTTTGCAATCAGTGCTCTAGAACCTTGTGACCATTTTGTAGTAATCTAGAACATGTGCACTGGTTAAGTTCATCAGATTTCCCTGAGTTACATATTATAGAATGGCAAGACAATAGAATAGTGTGCATCAGTTAAAAAATATTTTACTCAAGATCAGAAGTTTGGAAAAATCGCTTGTGCAAAGGTCAAACTAAAAGCTTGCTGATATCTGTAAGAAACATATTAAACTTCCCTCCTTGTGGGGGAAGATGTCTAAAAGACATTCTCAGCAATTAGTGTATCCTGCCATTGGCTCTCTAAATGGTGTAGAAAAATGGAATATCACTGTGAAGAGCTCTGGGTTTTCAAAAATTAAGTCTGCCTAAAAGTTTTACTTAAGAAAATGTGCTTTCCGGTTCCTGTCTCAGCACTTATGTTGACCAGAGCCCACCCTTGGAAAAGGGTGCAACATTGAAGTGTTAGCTTTCCTTATTGTTCTGGTTCCATTCAGGGCCCTGGTCTTTTTTATATTTACCAGCTACCCAGTTCCTTAATATAATCGCAGAAGTCTTCATGCATGATGCTAAATCACCTATACGTACCCTCTTACTGTTAAACCAGAATGTTTGGCATCTCCAGTTTATATTAAACTGCTACAGCTCTTTTCACAACTACAGTTTTGATGCACAATTAGGTGACGTTTCGTCGCTACACCTGCTATTGTTAAGTTTTCAGTTTTAACTGTGTGACATTTAGAGAGGATAACAACAGTTCCTCCTACCTCAGCTGCATACTTGACTCCATCCACAGTGTGCTCAGAACCATGATCATCTGAAGAACCCCAGTGAAGGTGAAACTGGCGGAGTCGGTAGGGTCCAGGGAGAGGACCGCCTCTCAGCACTGTGATTCAGATAAGGTAGGTGAGCAGTGAATTCACAGTTACTTTACTGACCCCTACTTCAAGCAAGTGCCAGTATAACCAAGACGGACAGGTACCAACTGGTCAGTATGCTGAGACTTCTCAAAATGTAATTGTGAGGGCCAATATGGTGTCATGGTGATTGAGGTGCCTGGATCCCACATGGCCAACCGAGCAGTTCTAATCCCAGACCTGATGACTTAAAAAAACACACCAGGCACATGGGCATGAATGCCCCAAAAGGAGAGATAGAGAAGAAGGGATTGTGGCATAGCCAGCCCCGCTGGGGATTGCCTTCCCACTTTCTCTCTCTATATATATCTCTCTCAGGAGAGTACATGCCCCAGAGGGAAAAAATATACAGTCTTAAGATATTTGAAATAAAAGATTTTTCTTTTCTGTCTTTGCTTGTTTTATTATGTTTAAAATATCAATTTAGTACTTATGAAAAAAAATCAAAACAAGAGATGGACAATAAGGATGCTTATTTTATCCAGAATAGGTCAGTTGTGTGGTGCAATGAGAAAAAGTGGACAGGTGAGAGCCAGATTTAGGTTCTAATCCTGGCTCCTCCACTTAGTAGTTGTGTGATCTCAGGCAAGTTACTCTACTTTTCTGAACCTGTTTTACATCTCTAAGAAGGTGATAATAACACCAAAGTTTCAGAGCTGCTGTGAGGATTAGCTGAGATTAAGCTCCTTTAAGTGTTCATCATGGAGGCTGCACAGAGATTGTGGGGCTTTTCCAGGTGTGGCTTCCAACTACACTTTACGACTACAAAGCAAGAACTTGCATCCACAGCTAATTTAGACTTTGTCTATTTGAATGCAGTAAGATAGAAAATTCAGAAATTTCTCAGGAAATCAATCACTGTGGATGACTAAACTAGGTAATTCTTGGTAGCATCATTGGGCTCGTATAGAAATACCTTAACCTGTTACTTCATTTGGTCTTCATTCATTCAGTCTGGGGAGTGATTAAGAGGTTCAAATGTCTTCCAAAGCATATTGACAACTATGTAGAAACCCTAAGATCATAATTTAGCAATATAAGCTAAATCAAAACAGAATTCAGAAGGTAGCTTTTTTTTTTTAAGGGGTTTTTGCTATAGGGCACGTGAGTTCGCCAGAAAGATAGAGACAGAAAGTGAGAAATCACTCCCCAGGGGGGATGGCCATACCACAATCCCTTCTCCTCCACTCTCCTCTCAAGATCTTGGGCATGCCCACACTTGTTTAAGCCACCACATCTGGGACTCGAACTGTGGGGGAGTCCAACGACATAGCCATTACACCAACTGCTGGTCCCAAAGGTAGCTCTTTGAGAAATAATTAATCACCCAGAATGGCACAGGGAAAGCTACCATTCAGATCTAAAACAGTAATGCTAGCTAGGCCTGTGTGATCTTGGTCATATGTGAGTGAAATGGTTTTATTCATTTCCTTTTTCCTGTCCAACAACCCTGAACAATTATTATCTGGACATATGAGTCCAATTTACTAAAATGAATCATATGAAATATTCAAGTATTTTACTTACAAATACAGTATTTTCATGTGGCTCAACCTAATACTTATTTTTTTGTTGTTGTTTAGAGAGATTTTTGCTATAGGCTGTGTACACTCACTGGAGAGACAGAGAGAGACTGAGAGACAAAATAAAAATCACCCCCTAGAGGGGAAGGCCACACTGGAATCCCTTCTCCTCTACTCTCCTCCTGCGATCCTGAGAACCTACACACATGCTCCTGGTATGAATTTCAAGGTGCTGGGTCTGGAACTCAAACTCTGGCTGGCCATGTAGGGGTCCAGGACCTTACATCGCCTTACTACGCCACCTGCTGGTCCTGAGATACTTTTTATCTCATTGTTTTTATTCAAAATGGACTTCTATTTCAAAAGGGAAGAGAAAAAAAGGAAAAAGTAACATGAAATTATTGTTTAAGGTAATACAAATTTCTATCATATTCCTCTCCTGAAACCTCTTTGTAGATAGGAATTATGACTCAATTACTCTTTACTGCAAGATTATTAAGAATATTCATTTACATATATCAATAAGGATAATTTTACCTTTATTAGAAATATGGTTAAAAAATTGCATTGTTGTACAGCAAGCACCCACATATTAAAGGTGCCTCATTTATTTGACCTTATTTAAAATAAATCACTTCTAATTAGTCTTCTTTATTTCAGTGACTTGCTTACTAGTGTAGGTGACATCAAAAGATTTTTTTAAATGTGCATAGTTTCACACACGCACAAATACAATTCAAGAATCGTCAGATACCTCAAAAACATTCACAAAGGGTTAACTCAGATGCCCCCACCCTCACTGAAGCAATTGAAAACAGCTCATCTTGGCTCATAGAGTGGCCTGGCTCTCTCTCCTCCACCAGAAAAAGAGAGCACCTATTTTGTTTCTGTGTTCTCTTTCTTACTCTGGAGAGTGGAATCTCTGCTCAACTTGGAGATGGAGGCCTGCTTCTCCAGACCATGGTCAAGAAACAGGAGAGCCCTCAGCTATTGGCTGTCAGAACCTGAGGAATTTTCATTTGGGTCCATGGCTATCACTGCCCTCTCAAGCTCCATTTCAGGAATGCACTGACCACGTTTAGCCAGGGCATGGGGCCATTTTGCAGCAGCTAAGAGAGCAAGGTTGGAAGGTGAGACATTCTTCTTCAGTGCGTAAATATAATTCTTCGCGACTACAGCAAAGCCCAATGTCATCTCCATTTTCAGAGATGAAATGCTCCCTCATCCCGTTAACTCTGTTATTGTGTCATAGAGCCCATGCTGCCAGTGTGGACACTGAAAACATCCACATGCCTCTACCTGAGTGGCATACTTACTGGACCTATCGAAAGTATCGTCAAACACAACTCTGCAGGTCTTGCCGTTGTTCAGAATGGTCTTGCAAGAGCCAGCGTCATACGATACCGACCATGGCTGCAGAGAAGGGTCATGCTTGATATCCTTAGTATGAAGTTCAATGGGTGACTGATTATCCCCGTTGGCAATTGGGTAAAGTTCATGCCAGTGGTCAGGACCTAGGAAATAAAGTTGGGACGATATATTTATCTGGTGGCACCACCCAAAGCCTCTTTCTAAACGGACTAAACCAGCAAAATGTGAGACTAGACAGTGATTACAAAAATATCTGCAGTTTCAGATTGTGCAATGCAAAAGCATTTAATGCCTCTTTCATAGATTTGTTAATAGCGTACCTAACATCTAGGCTTTATTGACGCTAGATACTCAGCATATTCCCTGTGCTTGCCCAGAAATATTGCCTCAAAGGCTTATTTTTGAAATGGACTTCATCACACTTTTTTCCCAGTGCTACCTTGCAGCATGCAGTTGGAATGAAATAGCACGGAACGCATACATGAGTGCAGGGCTTTGTGACTCAGAGCACACCTGGATCCTTCCCCATGGGCTAGGCAGGAGTCTGCAGGGAAGGGATTCTTGTCCCAACATCAGGCTCAGGTTAGTGTTTGCCCAACATGTCCGTGTAAGGGACCATCAGACCTGGACCTCGGGATGTCTGACTCTGAGACAATGTGATCACAGGCAAGTTACCGAACTTCTCTGTGCTTCTGTCTCCTCCACGGGAAGTAATTTCACCCCACAGCAGGGAGAACTGAGATGAAGGTGAAAGGACCAGCAGCATTGGGCACTGGACCGTACTCAGTACAGGGGAATTCTTCTCGACTCCCACGTCCACATTTTCCACCTTACTCCCTAGAGTTGCCCACTGTCTGTGCAATGCCCAGGCTCCTCGGTGCTGTCCTGCCCCAGGGTGCCGTGGCCGCCTGCACTCACCATTGTGGCTGGCGTAACCCCACTCCTTGGCCATGTTCCTCTTTTTCCGCGCTGGACCACTCCTGTCTTGTCTTCTCCAGCGGCGTCGTGCAGAGCCCCTGCGAGCCCGCGCCTTTTATATAGGTCGCCAGCACACTGCATGGCCTTATTAGGTCAGCCAGGGTGGGGCACGGGGGCTAAAGGCCTAGGGTGGTATTTGGGAGGCGCGGTGCGGGAAGCCAATGAATTCCAAGAGCTGGACAGCTGTCGGGGGGGAGGGAGGTGGAGGTGGGCGGAGGGGCCCCCGCTCCGCCCCTCCCTGCGCCTCTCTCTCCCTGCCCCTTCCTTGGAAACCCAGCTTCTAGGCTTTCCATCTCCCCCCCTCCGGTCTCCTGAAATTGTAGGGCTTTCTAACAGGCGGCGACTTGCAGAAATGCAAGCGTCTTTCGCCTCGTCCTCGCTCCCTTCGTGCATTTCGAGAACCGGTTGGCGGGGATGGAGTATCTTAGCTATGCTTAGCCACCGGCTAAAATCGGCATCCCGGCGGCTCCTGCAGCTTCACTACAAAGTTGCAGCTCGCGCAGGCTGGCGATCTAGCGGCGGTCTCTGCACGTTTCCGCGAGTTTATTTCGCCCTAGCGGTTCGCTCGCGGTGGCTGGAAAGAACAGATTTGCTTGCCCGGCCCATGTCTGACTCCCTTGCAGGCCACTTGAAAAAGCTCAGGAGCTAAGGATGCGAAGAGGCCGGCTGGGCAGCCTCTGTCAGTCCATTATCCTTAAAGAGATTGCCCTCTCCTTGGAACCACACCAGGCTGCGTTTCCCTAGCCAGCGGATCCCTTCGGTCTGCACGACGCCCTGGGCTGGACCTCGCAGAGTGCCAGAATCCGCGAGAGGTCTGGATCCAGGTTCACGCCGAGCAGCGGACCCGGCTGATGGCACCATACTCCTCACGAAAAGTCTGCAACTTTTAAGTATTAGACCACTGACATGAAATGAAGCCTGTTGCTTAACACGCATGATCTCAATCTCCAAAACGTAATGAGAAATTGGAAGCAAAGGAGGAAAGGTTTACTGAACGGCTTTTTATTTTTCCTCACCCTCCTAAGTTGTTTTATTATATTACAGTGAGCCACGCAAAAGAAGAATAGAACTGGCATATTCGTTGTGTATTAGAAAAAAAAAACAACAACATATTTTTATAAGAATGTTTAGTTATGGTTCACATTGAAGAAGTCAGTTTTGCAGATAGTCACAATTCTAAGCTTACATTGTGAAATTTCTTCAAAGTTAGTAATGATTTTTTAAAGACAGTGAGGAAAGCTAAACTAATATCAGGGCTATACTAAACAAGATTTTAATATACATTTTCTTAATGTTAGTGATGATAGTAGCTTGTATTTGGGGATTACAAAACTTGAAAAGGAAATCTCTCATCATGGCAAAGATAGCTCATCCCTAAGGCATGTGGAATGACTGGCCACGCTCATAACCTGGACGCCAGGGGAGTCATTCCCCAGGGTATTTTTGTGACCAGGGATTATTTGATCCACACAATAGCAGTGTGGAATCAGGAACTGAGACTGTTCGGAAAATCCAAGCAAGCAGCAAAACAAATGCCCTTAGACTCTGAGCTCAAATATGGCACTGTTTGATCAAGAAAGGCTACTAAGTTGGGATGCCTGGGCCAATTTGCTACTTTACTCGGATAAAGTTGTGCTGTAATGTGCAGTTAATAGAAATGTTTTCTATTTCTTATCAAGTCTATACGTGTTTGTATGAGTAGACCCTGATATTGTTCCAATCCATCAAATTGTTCAGTATCTTTTTCTCCTATATGTGTGGTTAGGAGATTGGTAACTGAATTTCACTTTATCTTATATAAGAGTAATACAAAATATTTAGTAATGTCTTTATACTAAAAACAATCTAGGAATTCATCATATTATTAGTTTATGCATTGAGTTTTTATTTTAACAGGTTATTTTTCATTAAAGAATGTGCACAATGGCCCATAATTTCAAATAAATACTAGGTAGAATGTGAAAAGTGAAAGAGTTAATAGCTTTAAATGTGTGGCTTTGAAAATACTGATGGTGTTTTCATTTCATTTTCATATAAGAAGCTAATAAAAATTGAAATTTCAAGATATAAAACATGTCATTTTAGACCATAGCAATTTTTTCAGAAACTTCATTTGAGTTTATCTGCAGATAGATTTTTTTTTCAGCAACTTCACCTGCAAGTTTATCATCTGCATCTTAACTGATTTATTCCAGCATGTTTTTCTATAAATTTCAATTCCCTATCAGAAAAGCAAAGAGAGAATTTTAAATTAAGCCCAGGAGTATTAGATTTCTGGAGTTGGTTTGAAAAAGAAATCTGTGACATGTACAATGAGTTAAATCATTCCAGAAAAAGAGCTAAAAATACTTAACTACAAATTATCTCCTAGTTTGACAGCATTCTTCCCAGAACCATTGTTGGAAAGTTGAAATATTGGACAATTTGTAGTTTTTTTTTTTAAATGAATGTACACATACAGAGAGAGAGTGAGTAGCAACCAAAGAAACAAATTTGGATAAGCAAAAGTTATTGGCAGAAAGGGAGTGTCTGAATATGGAAATTTCAAACACGTTGTTGGTTAAAATTATAAACCTAAAAGATATAATGTGATCATCTTTAAATATAGTCTGCCCATAATTTAGCATTTTATTTTGCAAGACATCAGATAATATAACTAACTCAAATCTTCTCCAAGTTGATATCATTTGGAGTTTCCATTGCAAGAGGAACAAAAAAAAAAAAGAGCAATAAATTACCTATTTATTCACCTCTGAGATCAAAGCATAAACTAAGATTTGAAGTACATCCATAATTTTTCTAAAATATTTTATATATTACAAAGACATATATTTCCTACTACTTTTTTTTTTTATTTTTGTAGAACAAGTTCTGGAATAGGAATGTGAAAAAGTATCATAAATTGTTTAATTAATCCACATAATTATCATAATTAACATAATTTTACCTTCCTCCCTGACAATGTTTTTTCCCAAAATTTAATTGACCATGTTTTTTAGGAACATGACAGGCCTAGTTCCCAAGTTGTCTCCCATGACTGCTGGGCCGTTCGAATCAGACCTTAGATTTTGGCTCCTGTTCATGGCAAATTTATAAAAGCCTAAGTCTTTGTCCTAACTGGTGCCCTCACTAAAATGTATCAATCTGAGATACATTTTAGTGTATCTAAGTTAGTGTATTTTATATGATACAAAGGGTCCATACATTCAAATTTTCTCCAAATACACATCATTCTCTTAAAAATACACTAGTTGGGGCCAGCAGATGGTGTAGTGGTTATGTCATTGGACTACCACATGGCTGATCACGGTTTGCATCCCAAACTCAGTGGCTTGAAACTCATGCTGGGTCTGTGTGCATGTGTGTTCAAGATCCCATAAGGAGAATAAAGGAAAAGAAATTGCAACATGGTCCTCGGCCCTGAGGAATGATTTCTCGCTTTCCGTCTCTCTCTCTCTCTTAGTGGGCACATGCACCCTATGGCAAAAACCTCTAAAAAAAAAATATATTTTGTATACACACACACACACACACATACACTATACATATCTTACATGGCAAAAAACTCACTATACATTATCTTTTCCTAGGATCAAATTTATATGATCAAATCAAGTTTTCAATAACTTGATGGTATTAATATTTGCTTGCAGAATTAACAAGTAGAATTGTGTTTTGTTTTGTCATTTGAGGAGCATGTAGTTGATATGAACAGTCCTTTAGCCTCAGGCATCCCTTCTGTGAAATGGAGAGCGTAGTGCCAGCTTTATAGGGTTCTTGTGAGGATTAAATGAGATAATACTGTATGTTTAAGGCACTTAACGCAGCATGGGCCCGCATAGTTAGCATTCAGTAAAGTAAGTGTCTTTCTCTGGCCTTGTTCCTTTCTTCTCATTTCTTTTTGAGTGATCCTGTACCCTAACTGATCCTTGTTCCTTGGTGGCCATAAGCAGTGCTTCTGTGTATGTCAAGAAGCATAGTTGTTAACCTGTGGACATTTCGTGGATGGACACATCCAACTTGCTTGAGATAAAAATGATATCCTCGGGGTTCGCCTTTCTTTCAACTAGCTTGAGCTGCTCAAACTAGTCAACAATTGACTCTTCCCACAATGGGAGTCAAAGTATTTCATCCTGTGTGACTAGTTACGGATGAAGTGTATTAACCTAACAAAGTTAACTGAAACTCATAGCACTGAGATAAGAACAAAAAATCACTGAATTCCGGGAACCAGCAGTTAGCGTAATGGCTATGTCGCTGGACTCCCACGTAGTCGACCGCGGTCCGTGTCCCGGACCCGGTGGCTTAAATCTCACGCCGGGCGCGTGTGCGTGCGTGCCCAGGATCCCGAGAGGAGAATGGAAGAGAAGGGATTGCGGCGTGACCATCCCCCCTGGGGGGTGATTTCTCGCTTTCTGTCTCTGTCTCTCTCTGTCTGTCTGGCGAGCGCACGCGCCCTACAGTGAAAATCTCTCAAAAAAAAAAAAAATCACGTAATTCCTATGAAGCTAAACCTTCCATGGCATATGATTTCAGAAGCAAGTGTTTAAAAGTGAAATTTAAACTCCTCCAAATACCACTTCAGGCTTTTCAGAAGCCTAGCCTACAAACTTTTCAGACTTATCTCTGCTTTTCTTGTCAAAGACATCTACAGAGTATCTCTCACTCTCATAATATACTTTCTTTTTCCCCTTGGCCTTGTCACACAGTACTTCTTTGACTCAGTTGTCCTGTTGTCCTTTCCTCCTTCTACATCTGATACATTAAAACTGTTTGTATCGGGACCAACAGTTAGCGTAATGGCTATATCGCTGGACTCCCGCGTAGTTGACACAGTTCAAGTCCCAGACCCGGTGGCCTAAACTCACGCCGGGCGCTTGTGCATGAGCGCCCAGGATTCCAAGAGGAGAATGGAGGAGAAGGGATTGTGGCGTGGCCATCTATCCTGGGGGTGATTTCTCACTTTGTCTTTCTGGCGAGCACAAGCTCCCTATAGCAAAAACCTCCCAAAAAAAAAAAAAAAAAAAAAAAAAAAAAAAAAAAAAAAAAAAAAAAACCTGTTTGTATCAGTAGTTATGTAGAATATGTAGTCAGCATGTATTTATATAATATTTCACACTGGAAAGTTACTACCTTTAAGATCTAGTCTTTATTAAGTCTGCTTTTTGTCTTGCTTTTCTTTTTAATTTTTTTCTGATTTCTTTAATGAGCGAGCACATGCATGAGGGAGAGCATGCACCCCAACTGGGGCCTGGCACTGCAATCTTCCCCTAGCCTTCAACCATCCACAGATCATGTGTACAACTCCCCCAGCATACTGAGGGAGGTCTCCAAACTTGAAATGGGAACCTTCACTTCTGGAATTACCTCTAGAGCATACTGTGTCACCACTGTGCTATTATGTGGCTCTTAAGCCTGCTTCTCTTGACCTGCTACCCATTCCCAGTCAAGGCCAAATTACTGTTGGAGTTGCAGAGACTTACACTGGGGAGGAGGGCATGTTACTGTTTACACTGTGTACAAATTATTTTGCTCCCCTGGGTGGTAGGGAAGGGGGATATTAGGCATTAGTCTCACTGCTATAGTGGCTGGACCAAAAAAATATGAATTCTACTTCTAGTTCTCCCTGTAAAGCATTGTTACAGCTTCTGGTAAGCTAACTTCTCATAATAATAAAAAAAATAAGTTTCCTGAACATTTCACCAGGTTATTTGAACCAAATGAACTAATACTTGTGCAAGCACTTAAACGTTAAGGTTTTACATTTATTGTTATTCTCACTTAACAGATTTAATTGAATAAATATTTAAGAACTGGGTAGTTTCCACATAGGAAGAAATACAAAGCATTATTTTAAAACTATAGGTGCCATTTTGGGGGCCGGCAGGCGGCATGGTGGTTAAAAGTGCTGGACTCCCATATGGCCAACCGCAGTTCAAGTCCTGGACCTGGTGGCTTGCTTTCTCACTTTATCTCTCTCTCTCTCTGACAAACTGTAAAATAATAATAATAATAATAAATAAAATTAAATAAAAATAATTCTTAAAAAAGAAAAAACTATAAGTGCCATTTTGCAAGGCTCACACTGATAAACCTAAAATCAAGTCATCTTAAAGAACTTAAGAGATATTAGAGATGGTTTTTCATCAAATTTAGAACTAACAGGGTAGAAAAATATCTGCACTGATTGTTTAAATTTTTATAGTTCTTAAATGTCATCAAGTATTTATTGTTATAAAGTTAAGTAATCAAGATTAATAGAAATCTTTGATTTAACATTATACACACAACTATTTTATTTTATTTATCCCCAATAACTAATATATATAAATAATCTGTTTTTAATTTTTAAAACTTTTGACTTAATAATGCATACATTTTTAGTATCTTAAGGGTAAAAATTTCTTCTTATAAGATGTCATTTAATATATGTGTATTTCCTCTATTGATCCTCAAATGAACTATTAAATTTCACTTAAACAACAATAACAACAACTCTGACCATTAAACCATGACATATTACTTTTTAAAAATCAGTAGTGTCAGGGCTAGCAGTTGATGTAATGGCTAAGTCACTGGGCTCTTATAGTTGACCATGGTTCAAGTCCTGGACCTGGTGGCTTGAACTCATACTGGGTGCATGTGCATGCGTGCCCATGATCCTGAGAGGAGAATGGAGGAGAAGGTATTACAGTGCAGCCACCCCTCCCCCCCGGGGGGGGTGATTTCTCACTTTCTGTCTCTCGGTCTCTCTCTGTCTCTCTCTGTCTTTCTGGCAAATGCACGTGCTCTAATAAAGATATTTTTTTAAAAAATCAATAGTGTTCTGGGTCAGCAGGTGGTATGATGGTTAAGATTGGATTCCCACATGGCTGATTGCAGTTTGAGTCCCAGACTTGGCAGTTTGAAAATCAGAACAAATAAATTAACAAATGCTTAAAAGATCAACAGTGTACCAATTTCTGCCATAAAGTTCAAACATTTGGTATATGTTAAGTGGGGATATATGGTATGTTTCTTTCAAAGTCTGGTTCACTTTGCTCAACATTAAGTCCTCTGTATTCCTCCACTTTGAATTAAATGTTAGGGTCTCTGTCTTTTGTGATGGGATAATATTCCATAGTACACACGTGCCACAGTTTTTCAATTCAGTCATCAGTTTTTGGCGCTTAGGTTGATCCTCTGTACTAGCAAGTGTGACTAATGCTGCAATAAATATGGAAGTACAAGTGTCTTTGCAACTGAGTATTTTCCTACCCTTTGGATAAATACCAAAGAGTGGGATTATTGGGTCATATGGTAGTTCTATTTGTAGGTTTTTGAGGAACGTCCACATTTTTTCCACAGAGGTTGTAATATGATAGCAGAGAGAGTAAGTATAGATACCAGAGACTGTAAGGGAGGTGAATGGGTAGTGAAGAGTGAGTGATTGGGAGAAGGGAGGGGAACAAAGGGAAGAAATTAAAAAAAAAAAGAATTAAAAATAAAAGGAAATTCTGACTTCAAGTATGTGTTGGCAAACTGTAATTACAGCCATGGGGTTTACTGAGGATGAAAGTTGGCCTTGAAGCAATTTGTGTACATTATATAATTTATAATGTAACATTATACATCACTTTTGAGTACTTTTGAACTCTACCAAAAAAGAATCAAATAGTAAAAAGAAAAAAAAAAAGCAATAGTGTACCAGAATGTTTCATACTCTAAGAATAAGATATAACTAGATTTTATCTGTTTTCCTTTAAAAATAGTTATTTGGGAACCTCTGACATTGTTTCTACATAGTGAGGGACATCTGTCATAATATAAAAAGATCATTTCTATTCAATGATAGTGTTTGCTGCTTGGTCTTACTCAACGTAATCCATCCTCTTATAATTTTTTAAGTTAATTAATTACTATGAAATAATGTTAAACACTCATACATTACAGTCAGCTAAAATCCTACTAGTATGTATTGGCATATGGTTTGGTATTTAAATAACTTAAAATATAAAATCCTTCAGTAATTTTCCTCAAACCAGAGACTTTCATAGCTAACAAATATCACCACAAAGAAAATTGCAATTATTAGAATGCAATATGGTAAGCTACATAGTTTTTGAGGTGATTTTCATACATACCTGTTTAAGTGAAATAAACCAAGAATGGGAAATTCCACTTGGAGAGTATATAGTTGCACCAAGCTCTCTATTTCTGTATGCTCTAGTACTTAAAGCATTTGCTTGTCTCAGCACAAGAATATTTGTATTAGCATTTTTAATGTATACTCTTGGAAATGGTAGCTCAACATCTTCCCAAGGAAAAGATATTCTCTTTACATGTCTTTGAAGAGAATAATGTGATATGAATACCTAACCGTATGACAGAATATAAAACTGAAAGTGTTGTAAGAGATCAATACAAACATTGAGATCGAAAGAAAAAGTGTTTTGTTACATGCTAGAATAAATATTTTCCTGGAACCAACTCAATGTATAACTATAATGCAGAAAAGTGTTATTCATTATACACCAGAAATATCATGTGGATTTTTAAAACTTTGAGAAATTTAGATTCAACATTGAATAAATTTTGTATTATTAAATATATATATATATATGTGTATATACCTCCATTCTCCTCTTGGGATCTTGGGCACGCACACACACGCGCCCGGTGTGAGTTTTAAGCTACTGGGTCTGGGACGTGAACCACGGTCGACTACATGGGAGTCCAGTGACATAGCCATTATGCTAACTGCTGGTCCCTCAAATATATTTTTGAAGAACAAATTGTTTTAAGTTTTTAAACTTATGTCTTTCAGACCAGTCCTGTAGCCTATTGATTAAGGGATCCAGGTCCCCCATTACTGACCCTGTGGTTTGAATCCTGGCCCTCTTGGCTTGAAAAACACTCTGGGCACACATGCATGATTAAAATCTCAGCAGGATGGAAAACTGGAGGAGAAGAGATTGCAGAGTGACCATGCCCTGTCAAGAGTGCTTCCTCCCTCTCTCTGTCTCTTGTCTTTGGTAAGTGCATGAGCCCTATGGCAATTAAAAGAATTATTTTTCTTCTGAGACAGAGAGAAAGAAAAAAGGGGCACGCTTAACATTGTCTTCATGTCAGAGTCCACCTCCAGTTTCAACTGGGCTGGTTCACAGCACACTCTTATGCCTGGCATGCTCAGGAAGGGTCTGGGAAGCAAATCCATAATCCTTCCATGTGGGTCCAGTTGCATTACTGCTGCACCACTATCTGACCCCAAAATCCAACCTATTTTAACCTTGAAATACAATATTACTTAATAGAAACCAGAACTTGTCTTTATGATTTTAATTTTCCAGACTATCCCATTGAAAAAGGAATGCATCTGAGTAAAATGTATTTGTATGACATTTAAAGTGAATTACAATTCTTGGAACAGTCAAGGAATCATTCTCGGGGTAGTGAAGACACTTCATGTCTCAGTCTTTAGAACAGAGCGCCTGTTCATTGTTAGTTAATGTTTATAAATGTCAACAACATGGAATACTTGGAAAGCATGTGTACACTTCAGTGCCAAAAAAGTTTCAATCTAGACTTGATACATAAGAAGGACAGACAAGATCCATTGGGAAAAGGGTGGATCAGATGGGGAATAATATGATGCAGAGACCCGAAGTAGCCTGCTTCTGCTTGAAGAAGATCTGTCCTGCCGCCTTCCCAGTTAATCCTTCATTAAACTCCGGGTTCTGTTGACATTAACCTTTAGGACAGTTTATCCCTCTGTATTGTCAGAACTTGAATCCTCAAGGGGAGCTATTCTGACCAGATTTTTGGTTTTCAGTTTCATGCACAGTAATAATCATTTATTATTGACATTCAGGCATTGTTCCCTTCAGAAGTTCAGGGTAGAGAAGACAAACAATTCACACAGAGAACTCTCCCTTCAAATGAGATGGATGAAGCTCACTGCTTCTTTTGGGCAGAAGCACACATATGAATACCTTGCTCACAGCCAGACTGATGCACATGGCTCTTCCAAAATAAACAGGGCTAGATTCTTTGCTTGGCAACTATAATACTCAGACTCGTAACTTTTCTAAGGTGTTCGTTTTTTTTTTTTTTTTTTTTTTTTTTTTCCACATGGGGATCATAACTGAGCCTGAGCGGAACAGCTGGTCAGATCTTTTCATCTTTGTCCTAAGTCACCAACTTCCCACATTGATATTTGATTGAGAGGATAAGTAATGGGCATTGTTGACCAGGGTTCAGCACTCGGATTGCAACCAGCAACACTATCTAGTCTGGGACAGGGTGATGAGAGAAACAAACGGCCGACTAGTATGTCTGATAATGCACATGCTTTCTTCCCAGCATAATTGAAAAGCACAACCACAAAATTGAATTTAAAAAAATGTCCTTTATTTCTGATTGTAGAACAATCCTTTCTACATATTTTCACATTTGAAATATTGTGTTACTGAAGCCTATGTTTTTTGTTTTGTTTTGGTTTGGTTTGGTTTTAGTTTATTTATTTATTTCCTTCATGAGAGAGACAGGTACCCTAACAGGGTCTTCATGCCATGATCCACCCCAGCCTCAGCCAACCCAGATCATGAGCCAGCATACCCAGCATGCACAGGGAGGCCCCAGGACATCACTGCTGTACCACTAGGAAGCCTATATTGATTTATTTTAAGATTATATTATTTAAAGAAATTAAGAAAGTTCACTCTTTGACAGTGATAAGCTAGAAAGAATTGTTCATTATCACTTGCTCTGTAAAGAACTTCATTGTTCTGCAAGGATAGAAGGGGAAAAAATCCAGGAATTTAAGCATTTATTACACAGCAAATACAAATTGTAATTTATTTTATAAATTTACTATAATTTGAATGAATCATATGTCTTTAATTTAGATTTTGCTAAAAATATAAGTAAATGACATGTCACAAATATTACCACAAGTCTTCTATCTCTCAGAAGGGGGTTCTTTGCCACCTAAAAGAAAAATTCTGTTTGTCTTTAGGGATCTGAGTTCCCTAAATTCTGTTCTGTAATTTTTAAGGAATTACAGTAGAGAGTGCATTTATTTTGTTTAAAAAACTTTCCAGCACTGTTCTCCAGTCTGTGATATAGGGGACCAATGATCTAACGATGGTAACTATTACTTCTGAAGCTCTTATGGGTACCTTAAATATATCAGATTCAATGAATTCCAAGTGGAATAATATTTTAGTAAAATTGAACAGTTTAAAAAATATATCTGAAGAATGTAATTGGAAGAAAATAATTTATTCGTGCATTCAACACATTTATTTAGTACTTTCCATGTGCCAAGCTCTATTTTAGGCCTTGGAGACACATCAAGGCATAAGAGGTAGCATTCTCTCTCTCAAGTTCACATTCTGGTTGAATGGTACTTACACAAAGCAAGTAAGAGGACAAATAACCTTTGTGTTTGTATGTATGCCCAAAGGAAAATAAATAGAAAACTAAGACAGGGAATAATTCATAGTGAGACTGGAAAAGAAGAGACTTTCGCTATAATTGTGGAAGAAATTAAATAAAGGAACAAAAGCATAAAAGGGCATTAACCACTTGAAGTATTCAAGCAAGAGCATTTTCAGTTGATTAAAACTTCCAAAACAGTGTGCTTGTGAGCAAAAATCCAGGGAAAGGGTGGTGAGAGGTGAGGTTAGATGTGAAGGTAGAGAGTAGGCCCTGAGGGCCCTGTAGATCTTAGTAAAGAACTGATCTTTCGCTTGTGCACAATGGCAAGTTGGAGAGTGTGATGTGGAAGAGACACACTAGCTGACGAGGAGACACCAAGCTGATTCACTCTTGCAGATCATTCTGGCTACTATGAGGAGAATGGAATGAATGAATGTGCAGGCAGAAAGTAAGGAGAAAATAATAATTTGCACTGTTATAATAATAAGACATTTTCTTTGTGCAATTAAGTTATAGAACTCAAATAGAGTTCATGGTACCATTAATAAACTGTGTATGGTTGCACAAACTCAATCCACTTTTCAATGTGACTAATATTAAAATGAAATAATGGAAATATACCCACATTAGGAGAAAGGCAGTGGTTATCAGTTACAGATTCTGGCTAACCGTGGTCATTGATATTGCCACTGATTATCTCCATTTTATTAGTTTTCTTAAAATACATCTAAAACGCATGTAGACCAGAGTACCCTGAGAAAGAGGAGCTCTCCAGGTACCTCCCCACTAAAGGAAGCTCATGGGTTCAGCTATGGAAAATAATGGTTGATACTAGAACAAGTTTTTATTTGTTCATGGAGTAGAAAACCCAAGAATACCTCTAGGAAAAGGGTAGGAAGATCAGTTTAACTTTGTCTGCATCATCTTATCCCTGGGCAAACAGCCCAGCCTTTATTTACCCTCACAGGGGAAAAGGTGAGCAGGGTAAACAACCAGCTTCCCCAATCTTTTGTGCCATTGCCTAAAGGATTCACTTTGGTTTCACTCTGCTCAGATCACTGGAGAGACCAGCACAGTTGAAACTTCTGGAGACAGCCAAGACCAAAGAAGAAGGGCAAGAGCTTTCAGTATCAGCAATGTGGTAAGAGATATTATGTTCCCAGTGGCTTGTTCTATGGAGGACCCATCAGCCTTCACTTTCAAGGACCTCAACTACTGTTGCAATCTCCATTGACTCTCACAGCTTTCATCACTGAGGAACCACAGGTTTTGCTGTCATGGACCCCAGTGGTCTGCTCTGGAGAAGATCTCAGTTTTCACCACTGAAGAACCAAGAACCATTATAGCTACTGAAGATCCTCTGTGGTTTGCACTGCCAAAACCGGTTTTGGCCTTTGCAGACCACTACATGAGATGCCCCACTTATCTCCTATTACGTCTTCCTGCTAGAGCCACCTGAATTGCATTGCCATGGGTACGTTGGCTCTGGGACACAGCATGGCTACTGCACAGATACCCACAATTCTTCAGCCCCCACCATCAGCCTTTCTCACACTACCATACACCCATAGTTGGTCCCAACCCTTTCCACTGTCCTGGTTTCAGTGCAGCTGCAGCCAGCCCCTGCGGCCATACACACATCTATACATTGCCCCTTTAGCTGAGCATGTGCATACCTTCAGTCCCATTTCCCACTGTTTCCTTGTTGTGCCACACCACTAGACCTAAAGGTGGCTGTGAAAACCCCCAAAACCCTAGCAGTAACTTATAGACTCATCACAGCATTAAGTCTCAAAAACCACATTGTTGCCAATGTCACAAACCCCAGCTGCCACCTCCCCCCAGATCTGGAGCCATTACACATCCCTGCTCATGTGCCACTAGACCTGGTGCCACAGCATGCTCTAGATGTCTTTCTAGGCAGTGCCCCCACTTCTCACCCCACAACACACACACACACACACACACACACACACACACACACATGTGTTTAGTTTTTTTGTTTTGTTTTGTTTTGTTTCGTTTTCAGAAGGCAGTCCCTTAAGTCTGAAAGAGATGCCTGCTTCTTCAGAACCGGAGACACCTACACAAGGCTAGAGAACCTCAAGAAGAGTTAACATCCCCAAAGGGAACACAACAAGCTTCAAATAATAACCACAACGAATGGAAATATGCAAAGTGTCTGACAAAGAATTCAAAATTGTTCTAAAAAAATCAGTGAGCTACCAGAGAATACAGATACATAGCTTAATTAAATCAGAAAAAAACCCCACAAGAATGAAATAAGAAATGTAACAAAAAGATAGAAAGCAAAAACAAACATAATTCCAAAGCACACAGTGACTTAACTGAAAAAAAGTAATAGCTTCAACAGTAGACTTGATCAAGCAGAATAAAGAACACTGCCCTTGAATACAGGTTATTGGAAATTATCTAGTCAGAGAACAATAACTAATGAACTAAATAAAAGAAAGACAGAATCAAAAAGTATATAGCATTTATAGGATACCACCATAAAAACTAATATACACATTATTGCAGGCCTAAGAGGAAAATGAGAGAGAAAAGAGAAACAAGTTTATTTAAAGAAATAATAACTTAGAACGTCCCAAACCTGGAGAGAAAAAAATATACATCTTGAATACCATCATACCCCACCACCCCACAACACACACACACACACACACACACACACACACACACACACGTGTGAAGTTCTTTTGTTTTGTTTTGTTTCGTTTTCAGAAGGCAGTCCCTTAAGTCTGAAAGAGATGCCTGCTTCTTCAGAACCGGAGACACCTACACAAGGCTAGAGAACCTCAAGAAGAGTTAACATCCCCAAAGGGAACACAACAAGCTTCAAATAATAACCACAACGAATGGAAATATGCAAAGTGTCTGACAAAGAATTCAAAATTGTTCTAAAAAAATCAGTGAGCTACCAGAGAATACAGATACATAGCTTAATTAAATCAGAAAAAAACCCCACAAGAATGAAATAAGAAATGTAACAAAAAGATAGAAAGCAAAAACAAACATAATTCCAAAGCACACAGTGACTTAACTGAAAAAAAGTAATAGCTTCAACAGTAGACTTGATCAAGCAGAATAAAGAACACTGCCCTTGAATACAGGTTATTGGAAATTATCTAGTCAGAGAACAATAACTAATGAACTAAATAAAAGAAAGACAGAATCAAAAAGTATATAGCATTTATAGGATACCACCATAAAAACTAATATACACATTATTGCAGGCCTAAGAGGAAAATGAGAGAGAAAAGAGAAACAAGTTTATTTAAAGAAATAATAACTTAGAACGTCCCAAACCTGGAGAGAAAAAAATATACATCTTGAATACCATCATACCCCACATAGATTAACATAAGGAGGCCTATACCGAGACACATTATAAACTGCCAAAAGTTAAGACGAAGTGAGAATTTTCAGCTAAACTGTCAAAGGAAAGCAACTTATCACTTATTATACTTCTATCAGACAAAATAAACTTTGAATCAAAAACTGTCATTAGAGACAAAGGAGATCATTAAATAGAGATAAAAGTTTTCATTCAACAGGATGATAGAACAATTGAAAACATATGTTCATCTAAAAACACAACACCTAAATATATAAAGCAAATATTGACAGGCCTGAAGGGAGACATGAAAACAATACAAAAATGGTTGGGGGCTGGCAGGTGGCTTGGTTATTAAGGCACTAGATACCCTCATGGCCATCTGCAGTTCGAGTCCCAGACCTGATAGTTTACTTTCTCACTTTCCCTCTCTCTCTGTCTCTCTATCTCTCCAGTTAAATTAAATGATAATAAATAAAATAAAATAGTGGAATACTTCCATACACCACTTTCAATAATGGATACATGTAGAAAATCTGTAAGGAAACAGCTCATTTTACAACACTAAAGACCAAATGGACCTAACAGAAAAATCTTTCCACTGAGAAGCAGCAGAATATGTATTCTTCTCGAGTGTACATAAAACATTCTCCATGACAGATCACATATTACATCACGGAATAAATCTTAATAAATTTGAGAAAATTGAACTCATATCAAATATTTACTTAGCAGATTAAAACTAGAAATCAATAACAGAAAGAAAATAAGAAAATTCACAAACATATAGAAACTAAACAAGATAAATGATTCAGTAAAAAGAAATTTTTTTTTAAAAAGTCATGTAAAAATACAAGTTACGAAAGCATTTGAGAAGATCAAATTCAGTGCTAAGAGGGAAGTACATTAATGCTATAGCAGTACCTCCCAACATGAAGAAGAAGAAAGGGGGCCAGAGTTGTGGCTTAGTAGATAAGGGGTCCAGATCCTCTATGGTCAACTAAACAGTTCTGTTCCCATCATAGTAGCCTGAAAAACATGCTTGGAACACATCTGTGTATACCCAGGATCTCAATGGAATGAAGAAATGAAGGAGATGGAATTGTAGGGTGGCCACACCCAATAGAGCAGTGCTTTTTCTCTTTTATTTTCTCACTCTCTCTCTCTCTCTCTCTCTCTCTCTCTCTCTCTCTCTCTCCCTGATGAGTATGTCACTGGTACAAAGAAGGTAGAGGGAAAGAAGAAGAGGAAGAGGAGGAAAAAAGAGAAGCAGACAAGAGGAAGAAGAAGAAGGAGAAGAAAAGAGAAAAATATCAGTTAAACAATCTAATTTTAGGGAGCAGCAGTTAGCGTAAGGGCTATGTCGCTGGACTCCCACGTAGTCGACCGCGGTTCAAGTCCCGGACCCAGTGGCTTAAAACAGAAGGGATTGCGGCATGGCCATCCCCTCTGGGGGGTGATTTCTCACTTTCTATCTCTCTGTCTCTGCCTGTTTGGGGAGCGCACGCACCCTATATAGCAAAAATCCTCTCCAAAAAAAAAAAAAAAAGAATCTAATTTTATACCTCAAAGAACTAGAAAAATAAAAACAAACTAAACCCAAAATTAGCAGAAGGAAGAAAATAACAGCATAAAATAGAAGTGAATGAAATAAAAAATAGAAAAACAATAGAAAAAAATCAACAAAACCAAGAGTTCGCTATTTTTTTGAAAAAACAAACAATTGGCAAACCCTTAACTAGACTAAGAAAAAGGGAAGACTCAAATAACTAAAAACAGAAATGAAAGCCAAAGCATTACTATGAATGATGCAGAAATAAAAAAGCATTATAAACCACTATTATAAAAAAGTTTATGTCAACAATTGGATACCCTAGAAGAAATAAATAAATTTCTAGAAATGTGCAACCTACCCAGATTGAATCAAGAAGAAAAGAATTGGTCCAAAAAGACCAATTACAAAAAAGAAGATTGAATCACTAATCAAAAAATGTTTCAGTAAAGGGACCAGCAGTTAGTGCAATGGCTATGTGGCTGAACTCCCATGTAGCTGACCACGGTTTGAGTCCCAGACTCAGTGGTTTAAACTCATGCCGGGCACATGTGCATGCGTGCCCAAGATCCTGAGAGGAGAATGGAGAAGGGATTGCAGTGTGGCCATCCCCCTGGGGGGTGATTTCTCACTTTCTGTCTCTCTGTCTCTCTCTGTCTGTCTGGCGAGCGCACGTGCCTTATAGCAAAAACCTCTCCAAAAAAAAAAAGTTTCAGTAAAGAAAAGCCCAAAACTATATGCTTTACAGATAAATTCTAACTAACATTCAAAGAAGAACTAACATCAATCCTTCTTAAATTCTTCCAAAAACATAAAAGAAACACTCAAATTTATCTTATGAAGCCATCATCACTTTGATTCAAAGCCAAACAAAGACAACACACACACAAAAAAAATAAAACTAATATCTCTGATGACTATACATGCAAAAATCCTCAATAATATATTAGCAAGCCAGGCATCCTTTGGGTAAAGTAGTAAGAGACGTAAATCAAAATTTCATTTTCAGGATGGAAAGTCTTTCAGACTCATCTGTGATTTTTACCTAGCACCTCACAGGGCTGTGTGACTCCATCATCACCCCATACAAAGAGTTCACAGAAACAACTTATGAGTGCTACACTTAGAGAAAAAATAAGGAAAACAGGGCCTTCATTTAATTTCTGTTACAGTGTGGTGAAGTGTCAAGTAGAGAATGAAGAAAATGGTCAGAACTTTTCTGAGAAACCAGCATCTGCAATAAAGGAAAATTCTTTGGAATTTCAAGAAAGTTTTAAACACATAGATAGTGAATTTGAAGAAAGTATACATTTGAAAAATACCTTCAGGCATATCAATGTATGTGAATCTAAATTACTTGAAGCAGGTGTTCTCTAGAATCATTTTTAAAGGAGAATTATCTTAAAGAAGGATTATATAAAGACAAGATAAAATTGGTTAAGCAAGTTCAGGAGAAATAAGACCTTCTTCCATGGCTAAAACTAGTCAAAATGTGTAGATCAAAGAATGACCTGTCTCAGTTACAGTTGTTAATGAAGAAGGGCAGAAGCAGTAACCAGACGTTGCTTTTGAAGTTGTAGTCAACTATGTCTGAAGAAAACAAGAAAGTAAGCTTTACTTAACTGATGGACCATTATGCATTAGATGATAAATTGTTACACTATAACAGAAGTGAGGAAGAATTTGGAAGTGTTTAATTCATAATTTTTTCTCCAGAATATCTTTGAAAATGACAATTAAAAGATATACTTTTTAGAGGGAAGATAACCATTTGGGGCTTAAAGAAAGTTAATCTGATGGTTATCATTTTAGGGCATTCTCAATATATAAACTAAGTTCTAAAATGGAAATTTAATATTTTGGAAAAAAAAAACCTTCAACATTTAAAGAAATGTGACAAAACATTTAATTGTGCTTAAAAGTAATTTAGACAATTCTGGAAACCAGTTTTAATATATTATTCTGTTCTTTTAACAAAGGTTTTATTTTAAATGCTAAAAAATTGTCTAATCTGATGAATGTCTAAATCTAAACGAGTCTGAAAATACACTCCTCTCTCCTAAGTTTATGAACCATGTTTCCATCCACTTACCACATATTTCCATCTAATGATCTAGCAGGTAATTAAACTCACAATGTCCAAAATTAAAATTTATAAATATCTATATGCATACTGGTATCTATCTCTCTATATAGATACATATGGAGATAAATATAGGTATGTATATATACATACACACACATATTAGCAAACCAAATGCAAAAGCACATTAAAGGATCATTTTAGGGCCAAGTGAATGTATTCCATGTATGCAAAGACAGTTAAACATATGAAAAACAGTTAATGTGACACACTATTTAACAGAATGAAAGACAAAAACTAATAGATGCAGTAAAATCATTGGACAGAACTCAACATCATTTCATAATAAAAAGTCTTAACAGGTGAACATACAATGATACAGTGGTAAAATGCAACATTCTGTGAGGTTGAACCACTTGGGAAGGTCCTGGACACAGGTCTAGAGACCTCCCTGAATACACTGAACACATGCGTGTTCATAATCTAGAGTTGGCTAAAGCTGGAAGTGGATTATAGTGTCAGAACCCTGTTGGGGTGTGGTCTATCTGTCTTTCTCTCTTTCTTACTCACAAGGGAAATAAACTTTTTTAAAAAATTCCATAAGATAGATATGAAAGAAAGTTACCTCACACAATAGAAGCTATATATAAAAACCCACAGCTAACACAACAGTCAATAGGGAAATACCAAAAGCTTTTCCTCTAAGATCTGGAACAAGGGAAAAATGCTCACTGTTCACACTGCTATTCAACACAGTACTGAAAAGCCTACCCAGAGTAATCAGGCAAGAAAATGTATTAAAGGCATTCAAATTAGAGGGTAAGAGGTAAAATATCTGTTTTCAAATGATATGGCCTTTTTAAAGTTTACATTTTTTTCTTTAATTGACAAGGAGCTCATGTGCTCACCAGCGAAAGAGAGAGAGAAAGTATCCCCCAATGGTATATGGTGATACTACAATCCTTTTCCTCCACTTCTCCATCATGTCAGGATTTGAGGTATGCATACATACACACTTAGCATATTTCTCAAGACAAGAGGGCTGAGATTTGAGCCACAGTAGGCTATATGGTATCTAGCTTCCAATGCACCGTGCTTAACCACTGTGCTATGACATAAGGTCTTGTAAGTAGAAAACCATAAAACTCTACCACAAAGATATAAGAATAACCAACCTTAATAAAGTTGCAGGATATAAAATCAATATAAAAAATGGAACAGAATAAGACCCTACTATAAACTCACATATTTTTTTGCCAACTAATCTTTGACAAGCCATGCTAAGAGCAAAATGGGACAGTCTCTTCAACAAATGGTGCGAGGAAATTGATTATCCACATTCAAAAAAATAAAATTTGACCTTTATCTCAAATGACACACAAAATGAGTTCAAAATGAATTAAAGATTTAGGGACCAGTAGTTGGCATAATGGCTATGTTGCTGGACTCCCATGTAGTCAACCGCTGTTTAAGTCCCAGACCCAGCAGCTTAAACTCACACCGGGCACATGTGTGTGCAAGTCCAATATCCTGAGAGGAGAATGGAGGAAAAGTGATTGTGGTGTGTCCCATATCCCCTGGGGGGGGGAGGGCGATGATTTCTTGCTTTCTTGTCTTTCTTTCTGGCAAGCGCATGTGCTCTGTAGCAAAAACCTCTCAAAAAAAAATTGAATTAAATATTTAAATGTAAAGATTGAAATTGGGCACCAGTAGATGGCGTACTGGTTACCTCATTGGACTCCCATGTGGTCAACCATGGTTTAAGTCTTGGACCCAGAAGCTTAAAACACACCAGCACATGTTCGTGCATGCCCAAAATCCCAAGAGAAGAATGGAGGAGAAAGGATTGCAGTATGGTCATCCCCCAGGGGATGATTTCTTGCTTTTTGTCTCTGTCTCTCTCTGTGTCTGCAGCGAGTGCACATGACCTATAGCAATAGCAAAAATCTCTCAAAAACAAACAAACAAACAAAAACAAACAAACAAAAACTTGAAACTGTAAAACTCCTAAAAGAATGTACAGGGAAAATTTTTCTTCACACTGATCTTAAAAATAATTTTCTGTATATAATGCCAAAAGCATAGGCAACAAAAGCAAAAATAGACTAACGGGATTGCATCATTCAAAACACTTCACAGAGGGAACCAGCAGTTAGCGTAATGGCTATGTCGCTGGACTCCCACGTAGTCAACTGCAGTTCGTGTCCCGGACCCAGTGGCTTAAAACTCACGCCGGGCACGTGTGCGTGCGTGCCCAAGATCCCGAGAGGAGAAGGGATTGCGGCGTGACCATCCTCCCTGGGGGGTGATTTCTCGCTTTCTGTCTCTATGTCTCTCTCTGTCTGTCTGGCGAGCGCACGCGCCCTACAGTGAAAATCTCTCCAAAAAAAAAACACGTCACAGCAAAGGAAACAATCTGCAAAATGAATACTAACATACAGAGTGAGAAAAAAATTTGCAAACTATATTCTGTAAAGGAGATATAAAAAATATAAGGAATTTATTGAACTTAATACCCCAAACACAAATGCCTTGATTTTAAAAACTGGCAAAGGGGGGCCAGCAGGTGACATGGTGGTTGAGGCACTGAACTCCCACACAGCCAATTAATGTTTGAATCCCAGACCTGGCAGCTTACTTACTTTCTCTCATGTGAGTATATGCCCCCTACAGCAAAGTTAATAATAATAAATACATTTTTTTAAATTGGCAAAGGACCTAGACACTTTCCAGAAGACATTCAAATGGTCAATGAGTATATGAAAAAGTTCTCAACATCACTAATCATCAGAGAAATACAAATCAAAACTGCAACCCAATATTGCCGGTTATGGCAACCGTAATTAAACAAGTAAACCAAAGATAACAAGTGTCGGTGAGGATGTAGAGAAAGAGAGCTTTGCACTTTGTGTGTGGGAAGGTAAACTAGCACAAGCATTTTGGAAAATAATGATAATATGATGGTTCCTCAATTCTACTACAGGGTGTATTCTGAAAGGAGTAAGAAATATGTAAGAGATAAAATGTGCTCTCACATTTATTACAGTATCATACACAATAGCTAAGATATGGAAATAATCTAAATGTCATTCTATTGATATGAAAATGCTACACATACACGCACTCAAGCAAGATTATTATTCAGCTTTTAAAAATAAACACACACACACAAATAGAGGTGTGTGTGTGTGTGTGTGTGTGTGTGTGTCTGTGTGTGATATTCTTTGTTGGAAATGATGAATATTGTATTATCCTTGATTTGATTTTCACATACTGCATGAATGCTTTTAAAGTCCACGTTGTGCCTCACAAAAATGCACAATTAAATGTAATTAAGAAATTATGAAATAAAATAGAAAAATCTAAATTACTCCATTGATTAAAAAAATAATAATAAGGAAATTTTGCCCTTTGTAACAGTTTGATGAAAGCTTAAAGACATCATGCCAGACACAGAGAGAGAAATACTTGGTGATTTTACTTATTTTGTGGAATCTACAATAATCAAACTCATAGAAGCAGAAAGAGGCTGAGAGGAAGGAGGATGGAATATCAGGCAAAGGATTAAAAAGGTAACTATTTAGACGTGATGCACCGAGCATTTGACATACATGTATAAAAACCATTCCAGTGTCTAATTACTATCTCCAAAATATGCCTCCAATTTATCCACTTCTCTCCATTTCCACTGCTGTTATCCTTGTCTAGGCCATAGACCTCCCTCATCTGTACTATTATCATCTATTCTGTGTGTTCATAGAATATACCAAACTCCTTTGGACCTCAGAGCCTTTCAATCTGCTATGTCCTTTAGAGTGATCTTCCCCTAGACTTTGCACCTCGAGGATCTTTTCCATCATTCCAAATACAGTCACCCATTCCATAGGGCCAGCAGGTGGCGAGGTGGTTAAGGTACTAGATCCCACATGAACTCTGCTCTTGAGTTCTGAACAGGTGGATTGAAAAGCACACTGAGCCCATGTACACGTGTGCCCAAAAATCCAGAGAAGAGAATGGAGACGAAAAATAGAAACGCTACCAATTCAAAGTAGCCTTCCATCTAAGTAGATTCTCTCTCTTAATTTTTGAGAACCAGGCATTTTCTTTCATTTATAAAAAATCTATTATTATTTATTTATCTACTTCTTTAAATGAATAAATGAATGGATACATAAATAAATAAATTTACCGTTTTGCTCTCCTAAAGTAGTTCTGAACAAGGCAAGAAAGTATTGAAGCAAAACAAGACTGTTTCTCCAACTAGCACTACCATTTCACTACTATCCTCTTCCAAGGACTCAAACTGTGAAATTTAGCATATTTTGCAAACAACATTATTATCAGAGAGCATCTGTTAGTCACTCATTCGCTATTTTTATTTTATTTTTAAATTGTTATTATTTATACAATCAGTTGCTATACATCATTTAGATTGTAAAGAGATTTTACCCAGCATGATACACATCTCAGTCCAGTTGAGAATACTGTACATATCCTCATCAACAGATAACAAACCATATCTATGACTCGTTCCCTATTTATAGCAAAATAAAATCACCATGCAAGTTGCAGAAAAGTGATCTGCATAATACAAAAGTAAATACGGTAATTTCCATCCCTTACTTATTCCATTCTTTGTAGGCATCTGTTAGCACGGCATGCATATTGAAATCCCAATTCAGGAATGAAAATCTGAAACCAAGCTATCTGCTTTTGTGTACTCTGGCACTGTTTCATTTAAAATAATCCAAGCATGAAAATATGAGCTAAGCTGTTTGCTTTTGTAAACACTGAATGTGTCGATCCTGAAATTCCATTGGACAGGCATTTACTCTCTACAAAGATAAGAGTTTCTGTTGACCTTGAATTATTCAGATGCCTAACAATATAACACCCCTACATATATATTCACTCTAAGCAGATATCATTTAAGCCAAATGGTCTCACAACCTACCACATTAAATAACATAGAAACAAAGAGTTTTTAAGAGAGCCTTTAAGAGTTAAGCCTTCACTTTTTCATATTGGGTAAATTCTCTATACATGTTAAATGATGTATAGCTATTTAGTGTGTAAAAAATAATTTAAAAATTAAAAATAAATAAATAAAATAAAGTGACAGATATGTAAAAAAAAAAAAAAAAAAAAAAAATAAAGTTAAGGCTAATCAGTGCATCCTGAGTTCAAGTGTTACTTCTAGCACTTCCAAGCCATGTATCCTTGGGAAACCAACAGTCTAAGTCTTCAGTTTCCTCATTTATGAAACAGGAGTAATAAAATATTAGGTTCTTGCTGACTAAATATGATAATGAATGTAGAATATTTACTATAGAAGCTTTCTCAATTCTTATTAGCTAATACCACAGCAAGGACTGCTGTTATAACTCTTATTGGATCTTTGGGTTCAAATAAATCTTTTTTTTTTTCTATTTGTCAGAGAGCATGTGTACTCACCAGAGAGAGAGAAAAAAAAAAGAAAGAAAAGAAAAGAAAGAAAGAAAGAGAAAAAGAGAGAGAGTGAAAGTACCCCTTCCCCAATGGGGCATTTTCACTTTGCAATTTTTTCTCCATTTCTCTATCTTGTCAGTTTTTTGGGTATACATACCCCACACCCACATGCCAGGGATTTGAACTGCATTCAGCATGTGAGATCTGGTGCCCTTAACCACTATGCTACAAGGTTGGCTCTAAAATGAAGCTTATATTACTAAATCGTTGAAGTAAACTTCACTGAAGTTCCAAGAATCTCCTCTAAATTATTTACAAGTGATGATCCTGATTCTTCTTGATAGTCCCAAGACAAACTGCTCAATAAATTACAAAGTAGATTATTCCATTTTCCACATCTTCAATTATTTGAAAATAATGTGTAAGCAGAAATGTGCCTCCGTAGCTCATGTGGGTTCTAAATCTGTTAAAGAAACAGAATTAGATTAAACCGTCAACCTTAAGACATACTTTCAAATCCCTGAAAATAGCTATTATACTTACCTAATCTCCCCTCCCACTGCACTGTCTAAGTCTTCCTATTATAAACTAAACACTCCCAGTCTTTGATAAGATACAGTTTTACTCTTCTGGTCTTTTTCCTCTGAAAATGTTCCAGGGCAGTTGATATTCTTCTTAGTGATAGATGTCTCAAAACAGAACAAAATACATCAGAATTTGTCTGACAAGAGCAGTGACCAGTAATACTGCTGCATTCCTCTTCTTGGATACTACGTTTCACTTAATACAGGATAAGAATACCTTAGCTTTTTTTGGCTCACACCTTTGGATCATATTGAGCTGGCTGTCAATTAAAATATCCAAGTCTTTTTCATGTGAATTCCTGTTAATCCAGTTCCCCCTGAATCCTGTATTAATTTCAGCCCATAGTTCCAGTCTGAGATCTTTTTGAATCCTGATTCTTTCTTTGAGCATAACTATCACTTCCAGCTTTGTGTCAAAACAAATGTGGTCAGCCTGCCTTCAGTGTCTTCATTTATGTTGCTGATAAGATTATCAAGTAGGCTCAGTCCATGGACAAAACCCTCTGACTACTCTGGGGAGGTACCTCAAGGTTGAGATTAGTCCATGAGTTAACACTCTTTGCATATGGTGATTAGACTCTTGTGAATCTCCTTGATTATACTGTCACTCTGTTCCTATTCTTACCCACAAGCATGCTGCTGTTGGAAGCATAACATTAGTGAAACATGATGGGCTTTGGAGTCACACGTAATTCATGACTTTGTTACTTACTAGCCATGTAATATCAGGCCAGTTATGTAACCTCTCTGAGCTTCTCTTTCCTAATTTGCAAAATAATTATTATTTAGTGGGCTCACTCCATGAAGAACTATGTCATATTAATTTCTGCCTCTCTGATAATCAACACAATTCAGAGACATTTTTGGTGCCATTTTGCAATAGATGATGAATTACCCAATAAATTCATGAACAATGGGTTGCATTAGTTATTTAAAGCAGGATACCAGCTCACATGGTGGTTGGGGTGCTGAATTCCTACGTGGCTTAACGTGGTTCTAGTTCTAAACCTGGCAGCTTGAAAATCATGCTGGGTGCATGTACATATGTGTCCAAATTCCCTGAAGAAGTATGGAAGAGACGGGATGGCAGCATGACCACCCCCAGCCTTCTGGAAAATAATTGCTCACTTTCCTTCACACAGTCTGTCTCTGTCTCTAACTGGCAAGCACACACACTCTATGGCAAAAATAAATAAGTATATAAACTTTTAAAAATAAAAATAAACAAGACAGAATATTGTCTATGTCATTTCCCCAATATACTTGTCTAGTCCTTTATGGGAAAATCATAGTAAATTATATTAATAATACATTATTTGTTAAGAGATTGACTGTTGGTGCCTATCAATATCTTTCTATATTTTATTGGGATAAGATTTATATATTATACAACTTACCATTTTTAGCTGCATAATTCAGTGAAATTTAGTATAATCAGAGCTGTACAAACATCTTCATGATTTAATTACAGAATATTTTTATCATTCCAAACAGAAATCCTATATCCATTAGCATCACTCTGGCATTTCTTTGGTTTCACAACCACCAATTTACTTTCTGTTTCTATGCATTTGCTTATTCTGCACAATCTTATACAAATGGAATCATTTACTAGGTAGACTTCTATAACTATATTCTTTCTCTTAGCAAATCTTTTCAAGATTCATCAAGGTCATAGCATGTATCAGTATCTCCTTTCTTTTTAGGACCAAATAGTATTCCATTGTATGGATGTACCATGAGTCTTCTTTCCACCCATCAGTTGATACACATTTAAGCTGTTTCCCCTTTTCGGATACTATAAAGTAAAGTAAGGCTGCTGTAAATAGTTGCAGATGGGTTCTTGGGTGGACATATTTTTCATTTGTTTTGGATGAATACTAAGTAGTAGAATTGGTGAGTCCTATGGTAACTCTGTTTACCCTCTTGAGTAATATTCTCAAAACACCTGCACCATCTTACCTGCACCAGCCTTATCAGCAGCACCAGAGGTTCAATTTTTTCACATCCTGGACAACATATATTATTGTTTGATTCATTTATACTAGCCACCTTAGCATGTAGCTGTATCACAATGTGGTTTTGATGTGTATTTCTGTAACGACTAATGCTACTGATGTCTCTCATGTGCTTATTGGCCATGTATATATCTTCCTCACAAAAGCTTATTCAAAGTGTTTCCTCATTTTTTGACTGTGTATTTTTTCATTGTTAAGTTGCAAAGAGGTCTTTTATATTCTAGATACTAGTCTCTTATCAGATATATAATTTGAAAATATTTTCTCTAATTCTATGAGTTCTTTTACCTTTCTTGGTATGTCTTTTAAGTACAAAAGTTTTTAAGTTTCATGAAGTCTATTTTTAAAATAATTCATTTTTTTTTATTTTGTTTGTAATTTAGTGTCATATTTAAGAAACAATTGCTTAATCCAGTGGTTTAGGCCAATAAATCAATGATTTCTGATACGATGCCGAATTGCACAAAGGTCACAAACGCTTATGTCTATTTTCCTCTAAGAGCTTTGCAATTTTTGCTCTTAAACTTAGGTCTTTGATACAGTATGAGTTAATTTTTGTATACTGTATGAGGTAGTGGTCCAATTTCACTCTTTGCATGTGACTATTCATTTGTCTTAGAGTCATTTGTTGAAAAGACTATTCTTTTCCCATTGACTACATCTGGAACCTTTGCTGAAAACCAATTGACCATAAATACGAAGTTTATCTCTGGATTTTCAATTCTTGTCTCATGTTCATATCTGGCCTTGCACCGGTACCACATTGTTTTGAATACTATAGCTTTAGAGCAAGTCTTGATATTGGTAAGTGTAAGAGGTTTTTTTGTTTGTTTTTCACCTTTGTTCTTATTTCTTAAGATTAAACTATCAGGATCGACTAGTCAGATTTTGATAGAAATTGTACTGTCTGGGACCAGCATAGGGGTTATGTCACTGGACTCCTACATGGTCAACCACAGTTTGAGTCTTAGATCCGATGGCTTGAAAAATCACACTGGGCACGTGTGTGTGTGCCCAAGATCCTGGGAGGAGAATGGAGGAGAAAGGATTGTGGCATGGCCATACCTACTGATTTCTCACTTTCCCTCTCACTGTCTATCTCTCTCTCTGGTGAGCACATGTGACCTAAGGCTAAAACCTAAGAAAGAAAGAAAGAAAGAAAGAAAGAAAGAAAGAAAGAAAGAGAGAAAGAAAGAGAGAAAGAAAGAGAGAAAGAGAAAGAAAGAAAGAGAAAGAAAGAAAGAAAGAAAGAAAGAAAGAAAGAAAGAAAGAAAGAAAGAAAGAAAGAAAGAAAGAAAGAAAGAGAGAGAGAAAGAAAGAGAGAAAGAGAAAGAAAGAAAGAGAAAGAAAGAAAGAAAGAAAAGGAGGGAGGAAGGGAGGGAGGGAAAGAAAGAGGGAGAAAGAAAAAAGAAAGAAAGAAAAAGAGAGAGAAAGAAAAAAGAAAGAGAAAGAAAAAGAAAGAAAGAAATTGCACTGACTGTGCAGATCATTTTGACTACTGTTGTTATTTTTTCTAAGTTTATTTCTTTTTTTCCTAAGACTGAACGAGAGAGAGACATGTACCCTCACCAGGATCTCTTGCAGCAACCCTCACTCTCAGCCTTCCCAACCTTCCCAACAAGTCAGGATCATGAGCACATACATCCAGTGTTTAGTGTAAAGCAAGAAACTATCTGGATCTACCATAGTTCAATAGTGTGTCACCATTGTACCACCTAGCCATCCTAGTACTATGTTTCTGTTTTGGCTTTTGTTTTACTACCAGTCTGTGAAAAAGGAAAACAATAAAAAGGAGGGGGCAGAGAAGGAGAGAGAGAAAGAGAAAGAGTGAGGAAACACTCCCCAATAGGACCTTCTTCCTTAATTCTCTCATTGTGTCACTATCCCAGGCATGTGAGCCAGCACCTGGCATGTTTTCTCCAGTATGGAGTCAGAACTTGAACCCTGATTAGCCATGTGGAATCTGGCTTCTGTGTAGCACTTAACCACTGCATTAAGGGGCTAGCCCACCATTTAATATTAAGTTATTTAATCCATGAACATAGATGTCTTTCCATTTATTTAGGTCCTTTTCATTTCTTTTGGCAACATACAAGTCTGAAATCCTTTTGTTGATTTTTATTTGTAAATATTATACTCTTCTCAATGTTATTGTAAATAAAATTGTGAGTTTTTACAAAAATGTTCATTCACAGCCAAGCTGGAAGCCTGAGGAGCTGGATCAGGTGCTAACTGCTGTGTGGCTAAGTGTGCTTTATGGACCATGTACTGCTATGAACGCCTGAAATACTTGAAATGCAAATTTGGGGAGAATTTTTCATCTAAATGTTTGGCTGGATTACATGCCTAATTAGAATGCTTTTCAACAAGTTGGAGTAAGCGTACAATTGGTACTTTGGTCTGGTATGCCATATAGTCCATCTTGGAGTACCCCAAGGAAAATTGGCACTAACTGGCCTCTGATTCAGTGTCTGAGGGTTCAGTTTCAGCTTACCAGCCATGCAACAGAAGGGGAGTCCAACCACCCAGGAGAGGATGCTATGATCTCCTTTGCTGACATTGGAAGGGTAGCCAAAGAAGAAGAGTGTTCAACAAGACTAAGGACAGAGGTGAGGTCAAGGCCACACCTTCAGGATGGCCTTCATTCTTTGAGACACTCCCAAGCAAGAAATTTTTCTTACCAACCTTGTTTTATGAAGAGCCTCAGCTGAAGACCCCAACATTGGCACATGAGGAAGTGCCCCCAAAAGATCTGGGCTCTCAAAAATGAGCTGCCCACCCTCAGAGCTCAGATTGCCAAAACTGTGACACTTCAAGAGCAGCAAAGTCTCACTGCAGATGACTCAGATCTCCACCTGTGACCACAGCACCACCTCCCCCCTGCCACCCACATCACTGCTAAGACCTTCTCACCTCTTCCAGGGTTCTACCAAAGTGTATCTACTATCAATCCGGTTAAAGAGAGAGAAGAGAAAAAAAGCCAATGCTGGAAAGACTTGGGTTTACAACAATGCAAAATATCCAACAGGCCAAATATTCTAGAGATCCTTAGAGACATGAATAGTGTAAAACTTCCATCAGAGAAGAGGACAGAATAAAATGTAAAGCCCAAGTCAAAGAGGATCCTACTGACTCTGCTGCCCTTATAGTAGAGGCTCTGAAAAAATATGTGCATTTTGGTATCAAAGTGGTAGCCAAGGTGAAGTTGAAAAATAAATTCCAAAGTCTGAATCATCGGCCACCTCAGAGATTGTGTTGTTTGGGCCACACATATTGAAGCCCACAGGAAAAAAAATAAATAAATGAAGGTTTTAATTGAAAATGTTTCAAACTTTTAATATACAGTGAATAAGTGGAGAAAGACTATCCCAGTTCAGCTATTGGTTTGGGAGGGCTATGTTTGACTAGTAGAAATCAATGCTATTTAATAAATACCTGATTTTAGTATTCAGTGGTTTTCTTTTTTAAGCCCAGAAGATTAAGCAATAATAAAAGTACTCTATTTCATTTTGCTTTTATGAGCTGTTCAGTTCTAGAGCTCTCCATAACATATGTATTCTGGCATTTAAAAAAATAATTATTTATTTAATTTTATTTATTATGATGATTTAATTTATGATAGGAGACATGTACTCACCAGAGAGAGAAAGTGAGAAAGAAGGCACCAGGCCCAAGACTCAAACTGCAGTCCACCATGTGGGAGTCCAATGCCTTACCCACCATGTCACCTACTACTCCCTCTGACATGTTTGTAATGGGTAACCCAGGTATAAGGTTTCCAAGCTTGAAAACAATTGTATAGTCTTCAGAACACAAAAAGAAGATTTGTTGATGTTACTGTGTATTTTTAATTCTTCACACAAATTTATCTGTACAAATGTTTTATATACATGTATTTGGATATAAAATGAATTGAGGTAACGATTAGTAATAAATTACAACAACAAGGGTACTGTTTTCTTCATTTGTTTTCAGTGATCATTTACTAATCAATGGTAATGAAATAACTGGTAAAACATAAGTTGTTGGAGTTATGTTGAGGTTGGAATCTTCTTGCCTTGAACAGAGCTTACCTGAGATCCTCTCTCACATTTTCTGGGACCGGGATTTGAGTAGGAACTAGATGAGATTACTGTTGCAATTTCATAATGCTTCCCACTTAGGGGATGTCGGAGATCAGGTAAGTTGTTTTCACCACACTGCCATACAGTGCCGACGAGGAAAATAGGGAGTGTTCAAGTAGTGATTTGACGTAAATGCTATCTGAAGTAAAAACCAGAGTATACCATCTCTCAGTTTAATAACTGGCATCACAAAGATAACTTGTTGCTAAATTAATATTTCTGGAAATATCAGCATAATGGAGTTTCAAATTTTTTAATATTGGCTAAAATATTAGCTGTATAATAAAACATTCTTGAATAGGCAAATTAATTATGCACAAATTGTTTATCACTGGTTAGAATGCTGCTGCACTGACTTGCACTGCACTATGTATTATAAACCTCAGGTGTTATTAGAATACGAACTGCCTTTCTCATCTAGGATTTCTAAGGACTTGCTGCAAGTTAAAATTTTTAAATACTTGATAAATCTTCATGATTTTCTATTTCTGATAAGTTTAGTTATAGTTGATGCCAGCATATCCTACCACGAGTAAATACTTGGATTTATTATTTAAATCTCATAAAAGTAGTTATACTTTCTGAGAAGATCAGGAAATGATAATAGTGGATATCCATTTTAAGTTATTAAAAGTATGCATTGTTCAAACTATCAACAGAAATTATTTGAGGTAATTTCTATGGTTTGGTTATTCAGCTTAAGTTTGAACCATGCTTATTTTATGTATTTTGTTGTAAATTGTTTCTAATTGTTTTATATTGTTTAAAAATCCTGCCCTTTAGGACCAGCAGATGACGTTATGGTTATATCTCTGGACTCCCACATAGTAGACCATAGCTCAAGTCCTGGACCTGGCAGCTTAAAACTCACTACGGGTTTGTGCTCAAAATTCCATGAGGGGAATGGAGGAGAAGGGTTGTGGCGTGCCCATCTTCTCTGGGGGGTGATTTCTCACTTTTTGTCTCTCTGTCTCTCTCTGTCTCTTGGACAAATGTATGTGTACTATAGCAAAAGTCTCTCCAAAAAAAAGTAAATAAAAAAATTCTGCCCTTGGGAACCAGCAGTTGGCGTAATGGCTATGTTGCTGGACTCCCACGTAGTCGACCGCGGTTCACGTCCCAGACCCGGTGGCTTAAAACTCACGCCAGGCGCGTGTGCGTGCGTGCCCAAGATCCCGAGAGGAGAATGGAGGACAGGGGATCGCGGCGTGACCATCCCCCCTGGGGGGTGATTTCTCACTTTCTGTCTCTATGTCTCTATCTGTCTGTCTGGCGAGCGCACGCGCCCTATAGCGAAAACCTCTCAAAAAAAAAAAAAATTCTGCCCTTTAAGAAATTCAAAAAATTTGCCTGATACATAATTTGACCTCTAAAGAAATTTATATTTGTATCAGTATTGAATTCTGGCCAGTGCTCTGATATAAGGAAGTTGTCAAATAAAGCAAACTCTTTTATTTTCCTTGGGGAAAAAAAATCTTTCAGATTATTTATTGCTGCTGTAGTGAAATACAATTCATTTTCACATAATGAGCTTTTATCTGTCAATCTTGCTAACCTTGTTTGTTAGCACTAATAGTTGTCATTATTTGTTGCTAGAATTTTCCAGATCTGATCATGTCATCTGCGTTTTGCTCAATTGCCCTGGCTAAATCTTCAGTCCAATAGTAAATATTTATAATGCGAATGGACTTCTTTCCTCTGTCCCAGATTTGACTGAAAAAGCTTTCAGTTTTTTACCATTGTGTATGAGGATCACAGGGGTTCCCCACCTGATAGTGATCCCCTAAGTTTCTTTCTACTCCTATATTGCTTTTTATTTATTATTATGAAACGGTGCTAGATTTTAGTAAATGCATTTCTTCATCTATTGAGATGAATAAGTGTTTTTTGTCCTTTATTCTATTTGTATGGTGTATTATGCTGATTAATTCCCATATGTTGAAATAATTTTGCATCCTACAATAAATCCTACTTAGGTTTGGTGTGTAATCTTTTGTGTGTTATTGGATTCAGTCTGCTAATAACTCAGTGAAACAATATTTTCCAAATGCCAAAATAATTTCCAAATCATGCATAGGTAAGCAATCGATTCAAACAACATGGTAAACTATAGATTTTAATGAAACAGTGCAAAAAAACGCTTATTAAAATGGTTTTAGAGGTCACAAGCAGTTCTTTGCAAAACTATAATTTGTTGAGTTTTAATATCAAAAATAGGCAGAATTATATTAAAGGGTTAGTAAAATTCAGTCAGTTCTTCTTTCGCATGCTTTGAAAATCTCACTATGTTCCAGTCAGACCCAGCAGGTGAATACAGAACACCCAGTCACATTCCTCATGAGCATACTCATCCTCCCATATCCAATGTAGATGTCCCTTTGATTTCCAACTACTCTCATGCCACCATTTCATGCAAGCTCTCTAGCTGCAGTCCTTCTGATATCCAAGGCCACATGGCTTCTGCTCTAAATACTTTCATTTTTCCATTTCTTCTAACTTCTTTTCCTCCCTTCTTTCTTTTCTCTCTGTATCCCTCTATTCTTATTCTTTCATTCTCTTCCTCTTACAAACCTGGTATTGTATGGGAAGCAGGCAGACAAGACTGGTAAGAATTCAGGCACTCTCTTTTATAAGAAAACTAGGTATATTTCCTCCCTTTATTTGTGGCTCCTCTTTAAGGTTAAAACCATATGATTTGGGGACCATCAGATGGCACAATGGTTACATTGCTGGACTTCCATGTAGTCAACCGTGGTTCAAGTCCTGGACCCAGCAGCTTCAAACTCACACTGGGTACATGTGTATGCATGCCCAAACTCCTAAGAGGAGAAATGAAGGAGAAGAGAGTGCAGTGTGGCTATCCCCCTTGGGAGGTGATTTCTCACTTTCTGTCTCTCACTCTGGTGAGCATGTGCTCTCTATAAAAAAAAAAATCTCTCTTTTTTTTTTTTTTTAGAGGTTTTTGCTATAGGGTGCGTGCACTCGCCAGACAGACAGAGAGACAGACAGACAGAAAGCGAGAAATCACCCCCCAGGGGGGATGATCATGCCACAATCCCTTCTCCTCCATTCTCCTCTCGGGATCTTGGGCACGCACGCACACACACGGGCCCGGCAGGAGTTTCAAGCCACTGGGTCCAGGACGTGAACCACGGTCGACTACATGGGAGTCCAGCAACATAGCCATTACACTAACTGCTGGTCCCTAAAAAAATCTCTCTAAAATTAAAAAAAAAATTATATGATTGGTTATTCTTTAATATCTGGGATATATTTATTGTCGTTTCTGCATGTATCAAATAGAGACAGACTGTAGTATTGATAATATTTATACTAGGAAAGAAACGAAACAAACAAAACGACAAAAGGAAAAGATGATCCAGAAAGTAGATGTGTAAGAGCATCATTTCACAATGGGTAGTAATTTGTTTTCCTGCAAAAATGACATATGCACAAATAACTAGAAGACATTTTCATGACATAATTCCCCTGTTCAAATTGGTATCATTATGGTGCCTTCTTTCAAGTCTCCCTCTGACATGCAGCACCTGCTTTTCTGCCCCATGTCAAACATCACATTGTTTCTTCTGTGTTGTCCTTCCACCTCCAACACCTCCATGCATACTTGTCCCTTCTCCAGTCCTTATCAAATATCTTTCCACCGAACTTACTATGGAAGTTGTGTACACCCAATAGAAGAGATATTTTTTCCACTAAATAACATTTTATAAAATCATTTTACTTATATCATGATCATCTTATAATAGGTATATGTCCTCTGAAGAATTTCCCCTGTTGGATACACTCCCCAAGTTGACCCTTTTAATTCTTCCTCACATGCTGCAATATGTTCCAGAACAAGGTGCCAGTTTCTATTATTTCTATGTGGGTCATGATTCTCAATGACTAGAGTAACTTGTCTTTTTACATGTTTTTCTTTTCTTTTTTTGAAAGCTCATTTCAAAAAAACTGCATTGAAATGAATTTATAAATGCTAAATTAAATACTTCATGGATACAACTATAAATCAGCTCACCAGTTTTCTAAATTTCCTTACAGCAAATACTTTCATGGGAATTTGCAAGAGTCCTCAAAAATCTAAAACCTGAAGAATTATCTTATATTTAAGGATATTTATATTATGTAAAGTTGTTATTTTTAAAAATTATTAAGAGCAATTTTATGAGGCTGAGATGAAATCTCTGCAACAGTAGAGTAAGAGCATTTTAAGGTCGGGAGTGATATTTTCTTTGGTAGGATGCAAAGGAAATCAATTCACATCTGCTCAATATAAAACCTATAATGGCTCTTGCAACATCATAAGGAGCTAGACCCTTTCACAAATGATGCAACTGAGGTCTGAAAAGGTAAGTAATTCCTCCAGGTAAAGCTATAACAAAACTGGGACTCCAACCTTTATTTCTTGTCTCTAAAGGCCATAATTTGTTCTTCTAGTAGTTCAAGTCATAACAAAACTAAAACTGAAATTTCAAGTAGTAGTTATTCTAGAAATCCAAAGTGCTAATTAAACAAAGAATAGTTTTGTCACATGAAATTTAGAAAATATTCAAGGATAATTGATTTTAAAACTATTAAGTCACATGAAAAGAACCTATGTGACATTTGTGGCAGAAAAAAAAGAACAAGGTCCAAAATCCACATTACCAACCCTCCAAAAAAAAAAAAAGAAAATATTTTGTCCTTTCCCATTATAAAATAATCTTTAAAACTTTTATTTTCAGTATATTTTAGAAAGAATGACAAATATTTAACAAATACACAAGAATTGAAATAACACGGTAGTGAAAATTAAAGATTGATATGTGAATTATAACTCTGGTGCAAAGTGTACTAAGGAAGCGTCTCTCCTCTCCTTTGCCAAAATTGCAATTATCAAGCTGTGACCAGAGCCAACTTTCCTCTTGGCTAGTACAGAGTACTGGTGGATGCCCACGGTCATGATCTCTGCACAGAATAGTCAGCTTTGCTCCCAGAGAAACTTTGTTGCATAACTACAAAAAGCACTCTTAACCCAGGACAGACATCATGAAAGTTTGCATCTGTGATCAAAAAAGGGATTGTGTAAGAGAGTGTGGATATTGCAGCTGCTAAAAGTCACTACTAGTAAATCTGTCTGAGTTGCTTGTGTTTTACCAAGGCTGAACCTATACTCTTTTATAAAAAGTACATTTATATATTTCCTCCATAGCAGAGAACAACAGAGAGAGAAAGAGACAGAGAGACAGGCACACCCCATCAAAGTCCCCATGCCATCATCTTTCCCTAGTCCCCACTGGCCCAGATTATGGGTATGTGCCCCCAGCAAATTCAAGGAGGTCCTGGGATAAGAACTCAGGATTTCTCTCATATGGCTCTAGCTACACTACCACAACTCCATGCCTGACCCCTAATTATTGCTCTTTTGAAGGGGATGTCACTGATAAATATTCTGGGAGAGCAAGCATAAATTGGGGTTGCACCAGCAAGTAAAGGACATATATTATAGTATTAGTATCATCTTTGTAAACAAGAAGATAATCATCTAAATCAAATATACGTACCATGCAAGGTTGCAAGCTCTTTGGAATGATGTTGGGTTTCAGAAGTCCATGATAAATGAACTTCAGGAAATGTTAGCAGGTAGCAAGGGAGAGCACTATTCTTGCTTTGCCTTTTTAATGATGAACTCCAAGACAAAGCAGCATTAACATAGAGAAATTGAGGCATTTACTCTTTTATGTAGGTGTAGGTGTCACAACATTTGTTCACAAGGAAGTACTGACACTTAAAGGATCAGCAGCCATTTGCGTATTCTGTGTCTATGAGCAACTCAAAAAGAGCTGGATCTATACCTAACCTAGTAGTTAAGGGAACTGAATGCTACATGATGAAATGTGGCTTGATTCCAAGACCAGATGGTTTGAAAAACACACAGGACACATGCGTGTGCATGTTCGAAATTCCGACAGGAAGAAGAAATGGAGAAGGGATTGCACAGCGTAACCATGCTCCATTGGAAGATGCTTTCTCCCTCTCTGACTTTAAAAAAAAAATCGTATTTTACTCATCCCTGTAGCAGAAGTACTTAGTATAGACCTGCATAATGTGTATGTGTGCAAGGCGAATGAAGGTAGAATCAAGGCTTTTAATCTTGAAACTATAGAATTCACTACACTGATTAATACTGAACTAAAATAAATTTCCCTCTTGGTTAAAAAAAAAAAAAAGTTTGCATCTCAGGAAAAATCTCCTACGAAAATCTGAGTCTCCTAACTTTCACTTCTACTTTGCTTTCAAATGCAGATGTAAGAGTGAGAGCAAAGCAATCTTTTTCAAATCCATCCAACATTAACAAGAGGCTGAAAGGTAACCTTAGCTTTGCCAGTTACCTGCTCAGAGTCTGCAGCGCCTTTCTGATTATTTCAGCTTTGTTCTACAGGCAGCCCATCAGTATTACCAGCTTATTTTTGTGTTGGCTAAGCAGAAATTGTTGCAGTGTTTCCTAAGATGACTGGAATGGTAAATATTCTTTTTGAACTCACCCTGCCTGCCATACCTTTCTTTCTCTTCAGCCACCATGGAATCACAGTTCTAAATAAAGAGCTTACATGTGTTTTTAAACAGTCAAATTCACCTCTGTTTATTTCGCCTCCAGGAATATTCTTTGGCTAGAAACTCTGGAGCTTCATTTACGGAGGGCTTAGTTAAGTCAGACGACATACTTCCAAGATGGCCTTTGGGCAGAATTCAAATAGAGCTGCTTTAAATTCTTTTTAGAACTAGACAGGGCATAAATACATATATTTTTGATTGCAGCTATGGAAGAGTTGCAGCATCACATCTTTTGGGAAATGAGATGGGATATAAATAAATAGATAACTATGCAGATTTCCATCTCGGATATTTGTTTACAAGGAAAAGGTCGGTTCCCTCCAATGCATCCTGTTTATGCCACCAGAGAGTTATTTTCCTGAAGTGAGAAACTGATCTTATCACTGCTCTGCCTTTAATTCTGCCACATCTCCCTTTACCCACCAGTTTATATTTTTTTACCTCCATTTACAAAGCCTGGCATCTTCTTATATAACTCTGCAGACTCACCTCTCACCACTCTGTCACATGCTCCTTTTATTCCTGCTTGGTGACATGAATTGTTAACTAAAATGGCCCAAGCTCCCTACCCCTCCACACTCAGCAATGTGTCTATGCAGCACTTATTTTCCCATTCTGTGATCTGCATGCATCTAGTGACCTGCTTTGCCTAAAGAATGCAATCATGTGCTGATTCCAAGTGTGGTCTTCAAGAAGACTTGTGTATTTTTTCTCTCTTTTAGAACCCTGCTTCTGCCATGAAAACGAGTTCAGATTAGCTTAGTGAAAGATGCAAGTTCACACAGAGCAGACAGAGGCCATCCTTGACCAGCCAGTTCTTAGGTTCAGGTCAAACAATCACAGATGCATGAATGAACCCAAATTATAGCAGATAAGCAGAACTTTCCAGGGTGCCCATAGGTTTCTAAGAAATAACAACCGGTTACTATTAAGCCACTGGATTTGGGATGATTTGTTACACAGCTTTTTGTGGCAAAAGATAACTGTTATACATACTAAACTACTTAACAGTTCTTGAACATAAATATTCTTTCACTCCATTGTTTTAAAGATGCTTTATCTTTGCTTGGAATAAGTCCATAATCATTGCTATGTCACCCACACTCTCCAACATGCATCTCCCTTGTCTTTGTCAGCCAGAAACAATCCAGCCTGTATTTCAAGATCTTACAACACACATATTCCTGTCAAACGTAGTAGTGTGATAAATTACAACCTCTTATAGTCCTCCTTTCTCCCTCTCTCTCATCTCAGAGTTACTCTCTCCTCTGTGTTGTTTAGTACTTTACACCTGTTTATATTCCAGCAGTTGTCACGTCATATTTGGATTTATTTGACATTTTTGTCTCTTCTTCTGGACTGTAAAGTTTTTGAGAAAATAAACCATTCATTTTAGAATAACTGGAACTTAAAACAGGTACTCTATATATTTTAGTTGCATGACTATTAATTTTGTACTCACTGTGAGTATTTTCTCCCCAATGAATCTTTACACTCATAAAATAAAGATATGGCAATATAGCACAATATAAGTAAGATGATGCTTACGTTTATTTTAGATTATGTATTAGGCACTATATTAAAATTAAGAAAGTAAAACAAGTCCTAATTAACACTTCTTTAAAAGATATGGGTTAAAGTCATCATAAACAGTTGTGGATAATCTGATTTATCAAATTTTTGCTTTATTCAGAAACTAAACCATCTATTCTTACTGGAACACATACATTTAAGGGAAATATGTGGCAAAAAAAGAATTCAACTAATTCTATCTTGTATACTATATACAATTCCTCTGAAAGAATACATTTTTCTGACCAGGAGACATGACTTACTTAATAAATTCATGAAGTGGGTTGAATTAGTTTTACTATTATACAAGGGGACTTCAAAAAATTCAAGAAAGTGGATTTTAAAATGTTTGAAATCCAGATAGTTGTTTCATAATACACATTTTCCATGAACTTTCTGAAGACCCGCTTGTAATATGATCTCTTCTTCTTCCTTGTCTTCTTCTTCATCCTCTTCCTACTCTTCTTCTTTCTCCTCTTCCTCCTCCTTCTCCTTCTTTTTTTTTCTTTTTATGTTTGACAGGTTGTTTGGAAGTATGGGATAAAGACTCCATCCTGATAAGTCTGGTAAAAGAGAGCAGAGAGTCATTACAAGGACATTAAGACAAAGGCCAACAGGACTTTAAGTCTGAGGACAGGACCCATGGGCCATCTGTGTCACAGAAAAGGTAATTGGAAAGATGACAGCTCAGATGATCTGTCTCTTCAGCAACAGGAATCTCGTGTTCTGCCACTAACTCAGCTCCAGTCCTCACAGGTGCTACCTACAATTGCTTACTTGCTCTTCCCTGCCCAGTGGGGTCTGCTTAAATCTGAGTTAATCTTCTCATAGTTTTGGCCCTGCTTTCTCAACAGCCTCTCTCACTGCGATCAATCAACTTCTGCACTTCTATCAGAGTACTGAGGTAATTTAATGTTTCTGAATTCAAACTGGCAAAAGAAGTAATCTGATTGGCCCAGCCATTTCACATTTGCTGAGACTTTCCCCGTCGGTCTCCTGACAGGCTGAGGACCAGCCATGGATTTGGATGCCTTCCTTCTTTGAAAAGGAATGCCTTTGTCAGTCTAAGAGAGAAGAGTAAAATTTGCACCTTCGGGACCAGCGGTTAGCGTAATGGCTATGTCGCTGGACTCCCACGTAGTCGACCGCGGTTTGTGTCCCGGACCCGGTGGCTTAAACTCACACAGGGCATGTTTGTGTGCGTGCCTAAGATCCCTAGAGGAGAATGGAGGAGAAGGGATTGCAGCGTGGCCACCCTCCACCCGGGGGTGATTTCTCGCTTTCTATCTCTCTGTCTCTCTCTGTCTGGCTGGCGAGTGTACGCGCCCTACAGCAAAAACCTCTCAAAAAAAAAAGTTTTGCATCTTCTCTAGAGCCATACATAGTCACCAGTAACTTAATCACACACACACACACACACACACACACACACGACATATAAAGAGCGCTCTCTCCTCCACTAGAAATATAATCCATTCATCTGAACTCTGAACCTTAACCTTTTCCATATATTTTCTATTTTCTACAGTTTTAATCTTCACCTATTTCTTCTCAGTAGATAAATAAGTTTATTTCAAATACTCACATCATTTATTTGTGCAAGAAGCAAAGCAAAAGCCTGCAATTACCCTGCTCTAAATTTTTTTCTTTCATAGCATCTTCCCTCAGAAGCAGTGGATCTATTCTGTTAACTCATCTTACCCTCTTACTATTCAGCCTTCCACTTACTTCTTTTGATTTGTTTTCTTCTCAAAAACTTTTTGACTTTTACACCCCTGTTCTCAAGTTTGTGTTCGCTAAGGTCAGTAGTTATCCACTAGTTGTGTAATCCAGTGAGTACATTTCAGTCTTACTCTGGCTCTATTCCCATTGCATCCAGTGCCTGGTTTTGACTTTTTCTCAATTTCTATCCTCCCTACCCTTTGATCTCATCCACCCACTTGGCTTTCCTGGCTCCTCTATGTTCATATTACAAACTTTCTTACTTTTACTCTTTCTTCTCCTCAAGGCCTTAGGACAGCTGCTTAGACCTAGCTTAGGTCTTGAAATAATTGACCAGCAGTATTGACACTCCAACCTAGCATACCCAGGTTCACTGATGAGTGTAGGACATCTTAACTTTCTATCATCTCACCAGGTTACTTCCACTCCTACTTATATGCTAAGAATTCTCAAATTGTTATCTCCAGCTATTTCTGAGAAGTATCTTTCAGGATGTCCCACAGGCACCTCAAACTTCATATGTAAAAAAAAAAACTAGGCACCTCAAACTTCATATGTAAAAAAAAAGTTTAAGCACCTTATCTTAATCCCTTAGGTCTGCTGCTCTTTTTCCCTTTCTTGATCAATGGCTTTCTTACCATTCAAGTCAGTATGGTTTTCCTTCAATATTGCTATGATCTGAATGTGTCCTTCCAAAATTTATAATTAAACTTAATTGCCAATTAAGTGATAGTATTAAGAGGTGGGTCATTTAGGAAGTGATTAATTCATGAGGGCATAGCTACATGAATAAAATCAGTGATCTTGTGAAGAAGTGAAAGGGAGATGTTTGCTCCTCCCGCCAGGTGAGGACACAGAGAAGGTGCCATCTGTAAGAAGCCCTCATCAGACACAAAATCTACTGGTGCCTTGATGTTGGACTTCCCAACCTCCAGAACTGTCAGAAGTAAAATTCTCTTATTTATGAATTACTCAATCTAAGGTATTTTGTCATAATGGGAAAAATAACAGATAATTTTAATACTATTACAACAGTCTCCTACTATTCTCTCTAAAGCGAATCCTCTCTAATTTATCACATAATGCACTAACAGAGTTTTATCATAACAAACAAATATGATTATCACTTCCTTATTCAGAAATATTTGGTAATGCTCTGGTACTTATGGAATATAGTGTAAACTGCTTAGAAGTCAAACAAACCCTCCATCATCTAGGCTTTTTCTGATTTTCCAGCTTCATCTTTTGCCATGCTCACGCTTATGTTTTATGCCATAGAAAAATTAAGTTATTTATGCATTTGTGCTCTAGGGACCATTTTTTAAAAATATAAGATGCCATGTTATTCTGGGTCACATTTTTAAAAAAATAAGAGCCACATTAGTTTAACAGAAAATAAGTTGAATAGGACTGAGGGTCTAAAAAGTCAAAGGAGACAACTGAGATAACACAGAAACAGCAGGCTGCATCCTGTGGTTGAGAGAATTAAGAGAAGAGGTTGGGATTATGAGAACCTGAAAGCTTGGTATGAAGGTCCTATACAGTTGAGGAACTTCTACAGAAACTTCAGAAGGAAGTTTAGCCTCCCTGGTTTGTTAGTAAATTAGAAGTGAACTAAGTCCCGGATCACTGAAGTCACTGAAGTGTTGTCTGGTTGGAGATGGTTTTTCAGAACAGGATGTAGGCAGTTATAAGGTTGGATTTTGGAAAGTGGGAAGAAACCCAGCACTGAACCCACCAGATCCTGACAGGGCGAACACCATACCTGGAGAGACCTTGACAGGAGCAGGGAGTATAAGAGGAAGGAGTAGGTCCCTTCTTCCTCCTCCAGTTTCCTAGTCCTGCCCCCCCACCGCTTGTTTCTCTTATTAGCAGATTCTGACAGGGGGGTCAGCTGGGAATGAAGTAATGTGATTTTTCAGAGTGTCACTCATCACTAGCACTAAGCAAAAAGCAGAGGGACAATTGCTTAATAACCAGCATCCAGACAGCCCACTTACTTGAGGAAATGCCAAGTCTAATGGGAAGTGGAACCCTGTTTCTCACTCTGGAAAATGGTGGGGAGGACAATGGGGGAGAGGGAGGAGGAAATTACTCCCTTTCTGAGCTTCCTTCAGCTAGAACACCCTTCAACAAAGAAATGTCCTTCCCAGGAACTCGTTCTTGGAGCATGTGATGCAAAGAAGAGGGATCATGCTGAATTCATTTCAGCCATGACTGGCAGTGGCAGAGTCCAGCGTCCAGAGACAGTGGTCTCAGGGGAACTAAATATGGTGAGTAATGACAGGGCCAGTAACAGCAGCATTGCCAGTAGAGGTGTCCAGGATCTGGCCATGCAGCCCCTCTTGGCTTTTCCTCTGTTTGAGCATGGCTCTTTAGACTTCTGAGGATTCCAGGAGCTACACAATATCCTTTCAGCACCTCACTTTTCAAGTTTATCAGCATCCATTTTTATTGCTTGTAAAATAAATATCCTGAGAATGCACAACATGAATTCTCGTATCTCACGTCTTTAACATTGTTTCCCAATTCATGAGAGTTATTTTCATTTGTTCACTTCCTCATCTTTCCTTTCAGGTACCAACTCCTCTGCTCCTAGACAAATGTAGGTGCTCCCATTGCAAAGAGTGTATGTCTTTATAACAGATCTCATATTGCACTCTTACTTAATGTTACCATGTTTTATCCTCTAGGAGTAAACTTCTTGAGGTCAGGTCTGTATGTTTCTGATACAGCCCCTAGAGTACTAAAGAAGCTCAAAAATATTTGTTAAATAAATGTCTGAATTCATTGACATCATTTATGTTTAGTTGAAATATCCAGATATTTTCTCATACTACATGAATTGTAACTATCAGTAGTCAAAACTTATTTTCTTTCAGGGTCAAGTTAACCAATAATTTCAATATAAAACATTTAGAAAGACTGCAAGTGTTTCTGTAAGGTCTTATTTTTGTTTGTATCATTTTCCAGTACATATCCTAGGTTAATACACAGAGATTTTTTAAAAATGGTTAAAAAATAGAATTAAAGTATGAATTATTTGGTGAAAAAAATCGAAATTCACACATTATGTTTTTAGAACATGCATTTCCATGAACTTATTGAAGGTCCTTTCACAGATACACATAATAACTGGGCCTATTAACTGAAATATCAGGATCAGAAAAAATTATATCACCATGTAAATCAATATTCTGGCACAATGCTCTATGCATTATAATTTATCCATAATTATGATATTTATACATTGCATCCATTTTGATGGCTCCTTTAACAACTAATACTAGAGGACTCTGAAGCAATTTTTTTCCTCATGACCTATCTAGTCCCAGGGTAGCTAAAAGAGCCTGTTCCACAGGCCACTTATGGCCTCAAGTCTGTGCAGTTAGATGATCTCTTTCTGTCCCTCCCTACCCTAACAATGCTGTTCTTGAATGCCCCACATAGGCTTTGGCAGCCAACTGTGAATGTGAAAACTTTCCAGTGTTGGCAATTTCCTTTTCTCCTTTACAAATCTAATTTCTCGGACCTCTATGACACTCTGTAGTGGAGGCTTCCTAGAGTACAAAGCAGGCCGCTGTGCCAGTGCATTGAGCATGCTCTGCAAGCTACATTGGAACAGAACTTAAACCTCTGAGCACTGGTGCTCCTAAACTCTGAGTTAAGAAGACCGATCATCTTTTTAGAAATGATAATTGAAGAGAGAGTTCTTTGGGCCACATAGCTTTAGGACTTTTCACTGACTGTTTATTAAACATTTACTTTGGGCCCAGAACTTTGTCCCTCCTCCCTAGTCGATCCCGAGTACATCTGAATGGAAACACTACCCTCTTCTTACTAGTGTACATGGAGGAAAAATCATTTCTGTTTCTGGTTCTTCCAAGAATATTTGATAGATCTATATAGCCCGAGAAGAAGTGAGCTAAAGATCATTCCTTGCCCCTTCTAATTATGGAATCTGTATTTAAACGTACTGACCTTTGAGAGATTTGTTGGGAGACTGGCAGTCACAGAGAGACTCAAGAGTAATGAAAATTACAGAAAGAAATTGTATTGGTTTTGGCACGTTTTTGAGCACAATTTTGTAATTCTATAAACAATATTCAGAAATTTTTCCAACTGCTACGAAACCACACATAAACGATGGTTATATTCACAATATGTCATTTACATTTAACTTTTTAAATTTATTGTGGCCCCACATAGCTTGAAGGGTAGAGTTACAGAAAAAGTAGAGTTAACTACTTACTTATTTGCTCTCTTACTGCATCTAGAATGTGTCTCCATAATAATATCTTTTTATAATCAAAATTTTTACATGTGTTTTCCTTCTTGGCCTTCCATCATTCTCAGTGAAGGTTAGCTCAGGGCCTGGTTCATCTTCATGTATCCTGCACCTTGCCCAGTGCCTGCCTTCTTCCAGGAGCTGCTCAGCAAATTGTTTATAAATACATAAATAAAACATGTTAAGAAATAGACCAAGTAAATGACAAAACTCTTGCCCTTCAGTCTGAGTAGAGAAGATTCATATGTGTGGTGCAATTGAGGAGCTGCCACAAGGGAAGGAATAATGTCCAAGATAATATTTTGCCAATTTTGACCATAAAGGACAAACAAATTTAATATAAGAAAAAGTTTTAAAAATAAAAACAATTTAGAGGTAAATTGGTCTGTGCAAGTTTTCATGGTACAGAGTACTGAGGTAGAGCTTAAAAGACAGGATTTGAATTGACCAAAAATATAAGAGTGTTCCTGTTAAAAGAGGCAAACTACTCAAAGATATAGAAAAAGATAATACTATTGTTTATAAGAAAAAAAAATTTTGCATGAGGATGAGAGAAAGGACTTTTCTCTTACTTGAAATTCCTCTTCCACTTTATTTTATTTATTTATTTATTTATTTATTTATTTATTTATTGGAGAGATTTTTTGCTATAGAGGATGTGCACTTGCTGGAGAGAGAAACACACACATATAGAGACATAAAACCAGAAATCACTCCCACTCCCCCCCCCCAAAAGGGGATGGCCACACAGCAATCCCTTCTACTCTGTTCTCTGCTCAGGAATTTGGGTACACATGCATACATGTCTGGTGTGAATTTCAAGCCACCGAATCCAGGACTAGAACCACAGGACTATGTGGAGTCCAGTGCCTCAACCACTATACCACCTCTTGGCTATTTTATTTTATTTTTCAATATTCCATCTATTCTTCAATGTCATGCTTACTTCCCTTCCTCAATTGACCTGACCCAAATCTTGCTATCTTCCAAGAACTTGTGCCTGCACATTCTTTGCCTGTATCATTTTATACTGAAAGTGTACTACATGGGGCTAGCAGATGGTATGGTGGTTAGGGTGCTAGATTCCTACATGGCCAACTACAGTTCAAGCCCCAAACTTGGCAGCTTACTTTCTCATTTTCCTTCTCTCTCTCTCTCTGGACAAATTAAAATAATAATAATAATAATAATAATAAAAAAATTAAATTAAATAATTCTAAAACAAGAAAGTATACTACACTGTAGTAGTGAAAGAAGGTTCAAAATAACTTCTTCCAGTCTTGTAGCTCTTCAACTGACTGGCTTGTGACTGGCTAATCATTAAACCTTTCTCCACCTCTGTCTCCTAGATAATTTCTAAAATCTTTTCCAACTGTATGAGGGGTCTTTCAAAAGTTCATAGGACATGTATATTCTGGGCGAAAAAAGTACTTTGTATTTTGAACATTTTTTAAATCAAAGTAAACATTAATTCCATTTTCTACAAATTTATTAACATCCTCTCATAATCATCTAAAATTTGTCTTTTTGGCCTTTTAGTTATCAAAGGAGGAAAACATCAGACAGAAATTTCAAATCCTATCAATTTCACAAACTCATATGCACTTTCTAAACTGTTCAGG
>NW_006160230.1:2475319-2484326 GCF_000334495.1 Tupaia belangeri chinensis
GCACGCACACGCACCCACAAACTCATATGCACTTTCTAACCTGTTCAGGGGGGAAGGTTTTCTGCGGCCTTCTCTAGCTATGTATTATTTATTTCTAGCAGAGTATTCATCTAAAAACTGACTCTAGTCTTTTAAGTCAGACCACCTTCTTTTGATTCCAGCTCTATCATTTCCTTTCTTCTTCCCTTCTTTATTTCTCTCTCTTCCTTTCTTTAATGAGAGAAATTGAAAGTGCAAGGAGAGAAAAAAACATATAGATGTTTTAGACAGGGTCACACACATCACAGGCCTCCTGCCCCAGCTTCCCAGTTAGGTGGAACCACAGGCACGTGCCACTGCACACAGTCTGTTGGGTTAGGCCAGGAACCAAGCCTAGGTCCCCAGTGTGACTCTACTGCTTGCAACATTTTGGCTATGGCTCTATCATTTTCTAATTGTTTGGTCTTGGTAAATTTCTCAACCTCACTTATATACCTGATTATACACAAGATTGGGCTATAAGAGTAACAACTGCATAAACTTGTTGCAAATATTAAAAGAGATAACCCATGAAGAATTTAGCAGTTATTTCCAGAGGTAAAGTTGAAACAATTTGCCCAAACACAGGTCCAAGAATCATGACTACCCTTAACAGTCATTTGAGATATTAACATTACTGTATCTGCCATGATATGACCGCTCCCATATTATTGACCCTTCAACTTACAAGCTCTGTTTTAGATATTCTCCAATAAGAGACAGCCAACTTTCTTCAAAAGTACCCAGGAGAGGTGAGCTAAACATGTATATTCAATCTCCAGTTCTAGTTTTCCCATCACTAAATGCATGAGTGTTTGTTATGTATACTGAAGTTGTGTTACTCTATACTCTTTTTTTTAAGAGATTTTTGCTATAGGGCACATGCATTCACAGAAAGCAAGAAATCACCCCCCATGGAGGAAGGCCATGCTGCAATCCCTTCCCCATTCTCTTACTGGGATCTTGGGCATGCATGTGCAGTGAATTTCAAGATGCTGACTCCAGGACTTGAACTGCAGTTGACTACATGGGAGTCCAGCAATGTTCCCATTATGCCATCTGCTGGTCCCATGTTACTCTATCTTTAAAGACCTTGGATTAAACAATTCCAGATTAATGAGACCAAAGTATTAGAATCTTAATTTAATAGGCAGAAAATAACTATGAATTCATAAAAGACTAATGATTAAAAAGATGAAGATATTGTTAAAAGAGGCAAACTACTCAAAGATATAGAAAAAGATAATACTATTGTTTATAAGAAAAAAAAATTTTGCATGAGGATGAGAGAAAGGACTTTTCTCTTACTTGAAATTCCTCTTCCACTTTATTTTATTTATTTATTTATTTATTTATTTATTTATTTATTGGAGAGATTTTTGCTATAGGGTATGTGCACTTGTTGGAGAGAGAAACACACACATATAGAGACATAAAACCAGAAATCACTCCCACTCCCCCCCGCAAAAGGGGATGGCCACACAGCAATGTCTATTCAATTGAATAGACATTGTGGTATAAGATTGAATTTGGAAAAGAAAGAATTCTGTTTCATAAATGTATATCTATGTATGGATTAAGATGTGTTATTTTTGGAAACACTTTGGGAAAATATGATGTCATCCTAAGGTTGAGATCTAATTAATAAACATTTACTTTCAGAAACAGAAACTACAAGGAACTTAACTCACCAGCAAAGAAACAAATAATTTGCTTTAAAAATAGGCAATTGATTCAAATAGACAGTTCTCAAAATAAAACATACAAATGGCCAATGAGAATATGGGAACATGCTCAATTTCACCAATGATCAGGGAACTGAAAATCTAAGTCACAAGGAAATATCACTTCACCCTAGTTTGAATGATTATTATCCAAAGAAAAAAGTATGACAAGTGTTGGCAGTGATGAGAACAAAGGGGAACTCTTGTGCACTGTTGGTAGGAATGCAAATTAATACACCTCTTATGGAAAGCAATATGGTTTTCCTCAAAATACTAAAAATAAGACCAGCTTGCTGGCACGGTGATAAGGTATTGCTCTAGCAATGCTGGATTCATATGGAATATTGAAGGTGTTTATGGATCTCCAGTTAGCTTGTGCACACAGGTATTGCATACCCATGGTCCTGATTGGCTAGGAGGATCAGGAGAGGATCATGGCATGGATTCCTGTTGAAGATGCTTCTCTTTCCTCTCTCTAACTCACAAAGAAAGGGAAAAAAATCCTAACTAAAAACAGAACTGCATATCCAGGAATCCCACTCTTGGGTATATATCTAAAGGAAAATAAATCAGTATGTCAAAGAGATACCTGCACTCCCATGTTTATTGCAGTAATATTCACAGTAGCTAAGATATGGGATCAGCCTAAGTGTTCAACAGTGGATGAATGAATTAAGAAAATCTGGTATAAATACACAACAGGATATTATTTAGCTATAATAAAGGGATAAAATCCTGTCATGGGTGGCAAAATGAATGAGTCAGAAAAGAATACGCTAAATGAAATAAGATAAGCACTGAAAGACAAGGACTGGGTGTGCTTACTCATTAACGGAAGCTAAATGATTTGGCTATGCAGAAGCGGAAAGTAGAATCAAGGATATAAAAAGCTGGCATGGTAAGGAGTGTTAGGCAGGGTAGAGAACACTTGGTTAACAGACATAAAATTAGTGTTCAGATATTGAAATGTACACTTTGTAAGCTAAACAATGTGACTGAATGTATATAAATATATACATATACATATATAAAATTTAAAAAGTAAAAAAACAAAACAAAAAAAACAGACACAAAATTGAAAGTAGATAAGTGGAATGTGTTCTATAGGCCTATAGCACAGTTGAATAACTGATTGGTGACAATTCAATGTACTTAAAAATAGCTAAAGAGAGGATCTCAAATATTCACAACACAGAGACCAGCAGTTAGCATAATGGCTATGTCACTGGGCTCCCATGTAGACAACGGCAGTTTGCGTCCTGGTAGTTTAAAACTCACGCCAGGTATGTGTGCGTGCATGCCCAAGATCCCAAGAGGAGAATGGAGGAGAAGGGATTGTGGCGTGACCATCCCCCCTGGGGGGTGATTTCTTGCTTTCTGTCTCTCTGTCTCTCTCTGTCTGTCTGGCAAGTGCACGCGCCCTATGGCAAAAACCTCTCAAAAAAAAAATTCACAACACAAAGTAATGATAGACATTTAAGATGATGGATATGTTTATTGGCCTTGATTTTAACATGACACATGGCATTTGTGTATCAAAAGATCACCCCGGGACCAGTTCCATAGTGCAGTAGTTAAGTGCTGTGCACAGAAAGCTAGATCACATATGGCCATCTGTGCTCTGAATACCTGCCCTGGCATCTTGAAAAATATGCTGGGTATGTGTGCCTGGGTGCCCCAAATCCTGACAGTATGAAGAAATGGTTGAAAAAGGACTGCAGTATGACTATGCTCAATTGAGGGGTCCTCTCACTCTCTCTCTCTCTCTCTCTCTCTCTCTCTCTCTCTCTCAAAAGAGCTCACACACCCCCTAGCAATTAAAAAATTCACACCACATTCCATAAGCATGTCTAGCTATGTTTTTTAGTTGCCAGACAGCACATACACTTGTGAGAGAGAGAGCATGAGTGAGCTTCCCAGTGGGGCACAATCATGCCACATCCATTTTCCTCCATTTCTCTATCCTGTTAGGATATGGGGAATGCATGCACATATTCCTGTATCCACATGTTTTCAAGCCACTGGGGCTGGGATTTGAACCACAGTCAGTCATGTGGGATCTAGTTCCCTTAACCACTAGACTATGGAGCCAGTCCTTATACAATTATTATATGTCAATTAAAATTATAATAAAAAATTAGCACAGAAAAGTAACAGAAGGAAAGGAATGAAGGAAAATTTGAAGGGAGGGAGTCATGGAAAGAAAAGACCCAAGAAATGACTGAATATTCTATGGAAAACCTCTACTCCTATAACTTCCTGAATAGAAGTTATGAACTAAGGCACTAGTTTCTTTTTTTAAATTATTTTATTTTTTTATTAATTTATTTTAATTTGTCCAGAGAGGGACAGGGTGAGGGAGAGAGAGAGAGAGAGAGAGAGAGAGAGAGAGAGCAAGCCACCAGGTCTGGTACTAGAACTGTGGTCTGCTACGTGGGAGTCCAGCAACCTTAACTACCATGCCACCTGCCGGCCCCATGAACTAAGGCACTAGTTTCTGACATAAACATATTTCCAATATCAAAGTTTTCATATATACTGAAGTTCTGAAATCAGCATTAACGTTTTGGTATCTGTAAAGTGAAGCAGTAAATCATGATTTCAATAGCTTTGCATTTTTTTAAGAGTTTTTTTTGTTTTTTTACTATAGGTCATGTGCACTGGCCCTATAGAGAGACAGAAAGTGAGAAATCATCCCCCAGATGGGATGGCCATCCTGCAATCCCTTCTCCCCCATTTCCCTCTTGAGATTTTGGGCACACATGAGTCCAGCATGAGTTTTAAGCCACTGGATCTAGAATTTGAACCGCAGTTAGCTATGTGGGTGTCCAGTGAATGTAACCATTATGCCATCTGCTGATTCAATGACTTCACACTTTAAGAGGAGTGAACATACTAAACTATTATGAAGTAGTATGTTTTATTAATATCTTCAGGCACCTGTTAAAAGATATAGTCAGTAGGTAATGTATATTCTGGAAACTGAAGCCCAGACTTAACTTATTTGAGTAAGGAAAATAATAGTGAACCTTCTTAGCAACCAACCAAAATGAACACAAAGAAATTTTACTTTATCTTAACCAAAAATGGGAAACTTATATAAATGAATCATAATACATTTTTAAAAGTTCTGAGGAATTCTAAAGTCATTCCCCTCCAAATATAAAACATTTTAAAAATTGAACTCAGCTTTTGAAAATATACACACTTTAATGCCTGCGATTTATCTAGTCATTCCTAAAGACAATTGCTATTCAATTGATTAAAGAATTTAATTATTCTCAGATTCAAAAAAAATGATATATGCTATCTTATTGCAGTTTTGTTTTCATAATTACAGTGAATTAAAAAAGAAATGTAGCTCTAGCATTAAAGTATTATTTTATATTACATATGAAATTTAAACTATTTAAATTAAATTTTGAATGAAGTATACACTTAATATATAGGATCTCACATGTGACTATTTTCTTTTAATAAGAATTCATGGGGCCAGAAAGTGACATAATAGTTAAGGTGCTGGACTCCCACATTGCCAACCACAATTCCTGGACCTGGAGGCTTGAAATCATGGTGGGTGTGCTGGTATGCATGTGCACAGGCATGTGTGGTGTGTGCATGCATGCCCAGAATCCCAGGAGGAGAATGGAGGAGAAGGGATTGCAACATGGCCATCCTCTTTGGGGGTGATTTCTCACTTTCTCTCTCTGTCTCTCTCCTCTTCAGCAAGTGTATGTGCCCTATGGCAAAAACCTTGAAAAAAAAAGAAAGAAGAAAAAAAGAAAGACAAAGAAATCATATTTCACCTTTTATGGTTAAAAATGTGGTAAAGCTTTTTTTTGTTTTCTTCTTTACTAAGTTTTTTGTGTGTTTGTTTTGGTTTTGCTATAGAAAGTATGTGCTTGCTAGAGAGAGATGAAAAGTGGGAAAATGAGAAAGCACCTCCCAGGGACGATGGCTATGCTGCAATCTCTTCTCTTCCATTCTTCTCTGGGGATTTTGGGTATGCACACACATGCACCTGGTATGATTTTCAAGCCACCGAGTTCAAGACTTGAACCATGCTTGGCCATGTGGGAATCCAGTGTCTTAACCACCACTCCATTTGCTGGCCCAGTGAAGCTTGTTTTTTTATTATTTACAACATGTCATAACCCAGTATATGCATAGCCATCTAATTAATTGTATTCCTTAATCTCACTTTTATTTTCTAAGTAGAGATTCTACAGGAAGAAAACATTCAAGGAAAGGAACAAATGATGGCTGTCCAGGAAGAAGATGAAAGAAACCTAAAGGGTAGGAAGGAAGACACTGAGCTAGTGCCTCATCTTCCTGAAGAGGTATGTTACTGGCTCCTAAGAGAGTTCTAAAGGCAATTGTCAGACAGAAATTCCCACAGTCATGTGAAATAGACTGATCCACAGATGCTACATATATGCATCAGGGCTGTCATGTTGAGATAGGCCAAACTTGAAACAAAAGGTCCTGAAGAGGTCATAGACAAAGTAAGTAAAATAAGAACTACCTCTATACTTTCCCCTTCAAACTGCTGTTTTTTCTTGATACTCATATGGAGGGAGGGTCCTCAAAAGTTCATAGAAAATGTACATTATGAACAAGCTATGAATGAATTTCAGAATTTCTTTGCACCAAAATATATGCATACTTTAACTTAAATTTTTCCACAGACTTTTTGAAGTACCCTTGTATTTTGCCCAATTCGCAGTTTGTGCTTTTTGTTTGTTTTTTACTTCTCTTATCTGCTTTTGTCTTGAAAACATTTTTTTTCTTTTTTTATTGTTTTTGTTTTTAGTTTCCCATGGGGTACATATGCTTGCCAGAGACAATGAGAAATCACCCCCCAGAGGGATGGCCATGCCACAATCTTTTCTCCTTCTTTCTCCTCTTGGGATTTTGGGCATGCACAGGATTCAGTTGCCTTAACCTCCGTACCACTTGCTGGCCTGAAAATAGTTTTTAAGTAGCCAAGTTTATCCATCTTTTTTTTTAATTGCACGTGGACTTTGAATCATAGTTTCAAAGTATTTTCCTATACCTAGATTACAGAAGCATTGATCGATCATTAGTACTGTCATGTATTATCTTCCCTTCCCTACTCTAACTTTGCCTTCCTTCCCCTTCCACTTCCTTCTTTCTCTCCTTTCTTCCCTTCTGTCTCTCATTTCTCTCTCACTCTCTCTCTTTCTCTCCCTTTCACCTCCCCTCCTTTCCTTCTTAAATCACTGGTCCACTCAATGTTTTTTCTAGTGTGAAGGATATGGTATTGTTATAGTCACATTTTATCCCAAATGATTTTCCTCTATTCCTAGCAATTTAATAAATGGTCTATCTTTTCTCCAGCAATTTGAGACATGAGTTTTATTAATACTAAATTTCCATATATTTGGGGCTCTATTTCTGGACTTTCTATTATATTTCATTGGACTGTCTGCCTATTCATGTGACATTGCCACTCTGTGCTAATTATAGAAGCTTTCTAGTATGTTTTTATAGCTAAGAAAGAAGGTTAGTCTCCTTCTCACAGCTTTTCTTTTCCAATATTCTACTGGCTATTCTGGCTTTTTACTTTTTTGAAAGTACGAAGTAGTATTTTGTTGAGATCATGTTAAATTTATAAATTAACCTAGGGAGAACTGACAGGTTTATTATTGACTTATCTTACCCAAAATTAGTAGATATCATTTTATTTGTTCAAGTTAGGCTTATTTATAAGTATTTTATCTTCTTTTGCATGGAAACATATGGTTCTGTTTTAGTGCATCTAGTAGATGGCTATTTGGGAGCAATAAAATTTATTCATTACTGCATATTAATTTTATATCCTGCCACCTTACTGAATTTTTTATTTTTTTGAGCACACAGATATTCTTTTGAAAGCTACGCACTACATGGTTTCCTATGGAAGATAACCTTTCCTCACTGAGGATCCTTCACTGTTGTCAAAGTAATGTGTTATTTTAGAGCTGAAATAAAGAATTATAATCTATAACAATGTTGACTCATAAAGATCTACTTATTTCAAGAAGAGAACATGTTTCCAGATTTTAAAATGGACTACAAAGAAATGGTAACGAAGACAGTGTGATAGTGGCATAGGAATAGACGTATAAGTCAAAGGAAGAGAACTGAAAAGTCCAGAAGTAAGCCCATTGATCCAAGGAATAGAAATGGAAAGGAAATTATGATCTGTTGCATAGTTGTAAATTTCATAAAGAAGAAAATTTATCAATTCGTAGGGGACATAGTTTGTTGGGTTTTTTCTTTTTTTTTTTTGGCCACTTAAGTTTTGAAAATCTAAAAGAGCTATTAAGTAATACAACATGAATATTGCACAATATGCACTTTTTTAAAAAGCTTATTCATTTGTTTCATGAAACAGAGAGATAGAGGCAAAGATGGAAACAGACAGACAGGATTTTCACACCATAATCCAACCAAGATCAATGGCATAAGCACACGTGCCTGACGGGCATAAGGAGATTTAGAGACATGAACGCAGGATCTTCTGGTTTGGGTTTGGTTGCATTATTGCTGTACCACCTACTGGCCACATAACACACAAATTTTTAAATTATAATTCTTATAACTTAATCAAACTAGAAATATACAATGTCTAATTAACATGTATTATATTAGATTCCAGTAGATTTTTCTTAAAGGAAAGAATTGTATGAGAATCACTACGTTTATAAAGAAAAGTAAAATTAGTAAGGGTTTTTAAAGTGGATTCTGGTCTCAAAGGTGAAACTATTTATGAAAATAAAAGCCATTCTTAAACATTTTAGGCAGAAAAATTAGGTCAGCACAAAAGTCATAGATACAAACATTATTTTTTAAAATAATTGTAGCTACAGTCTTTTTGAGAATTTGTTGGATTCTAGGCACTGTGCTAATACTTTGAAATATTATATATGCATATATATTTTTAAATCATACATTACCTTTCATTGTTAAGGACCCTCTCACAACTGTTAAAAAATGAGTCAAGTCTGAAAAACATCTTCATCCAGTCAATGGCAAAGAGACTCTTTCTCGAATGAGTATATTGTAAAAATGGGTAAAGCTTTAGTTAACAAAGGACAGATGGTACTACAGGGGTAAAACAAGATGCTCTGTAAAGCAATCCTAAATACTTTCATATTTATCCCTGGTTCAAGTCCAAAGGATTCCCTGAGTACACTGGCACATGCTTGTCCATGATGACTGGATGAAGGCTAGAGGTAGAACATAGCTTTGGAATTCTG
>NW_006160230.1:2484360-2484574 GCF_000334495.1 Tupaia belangeri chinensis
TTTCCCTCTATAGTTCTCTATCTCTCTCACTCATGGAAGAAATGAATTTTGAAGATTTAAAAAATATATTTAGGCACCAGCAGGTGGTGTAATAATCTCATCACTGGACTCCCACATATTTAACCACAGTTCAAATCCCGGATCCAGTGACTTAAACCTCACTCCATGAGTGTGCGCATGCATGCCCAAAATCCCGAGAGGAGAATGGAGAAGA
>NW_006160230.1:2484650-2508695 GCF_000334495.1 Tupaia belangeri chinensis
ACACACACACACACACACACACACACACACACACACACACACACACACATATAATATGTATGTGTGTGTGTGTGTGTATATATATATATTTATATATATAATTTCTTTTTTAATTTGCCAGAAAGTGTGTGTGCCCACTGGAAAGAGACAGAGAGAAAGAAGGAAAGAGAAAGCACACATATAGTTAAAAGAAATTGTCCAAAATATGATCATAGCCATTGTAATAGCAAAAACATATACCATACCAAGAAAATGTAACTAAAATAAATCTCAGTATTTTCTTTCAGTTAACTATTTTTAGAGATTAGGTAATTCTTATAATAAATGGCATTTCTGAACTCTGTGGTATAAGAGATCAAGAGTTTCCATAATTATATATACACTTACCTTTGGTCTATACTTTGTGAAGGAAACATAACATCTTTTAAACATCATGGCCATTCCAGTATGGTATTTATAGCCATTATTTGCAGATAAGAAAAACAAAATCTGAGACAGTGGGGTCTTTGTCAATGGTCTACAACCATAGGAGGTCAAGGTGAAGCCAGCCGTGTTAGCGAATGTCCTGCCTCACACAACAGGACTCCTAGTAATGAATATTTGCTAGCATATTATCACTATATGCCAGTAAATAATTTACTAATAATGTTGTGAAGACAAAAGAGGACAATTTTACTGCATGAGTTATCTTATTAATTCATTGTTTAAAACATTTAATGGATTCCTTTTCATCTGTCTCTCTTTTGTCAGAGGCAATGTAGGGTTATATAAACATACGATCTCATTTCCCAAAAGGCAAGGTGGTCAGAGAAAGCCAGTAATGATGACATGATACGGGACATTAAATATAGCCTTAAGGCAGACTTAAATTTCAAGCAGTTACTTGTCTGTGAAAAGAAATGCTGTCATAAAGAATTTTAGATCCTAGCTTCAGAGTCCTGGGTCCTGAGTGATGGTGCCACATGGTCCGTCAGAATCTGAGATCAGAGGTTTATCTGAATGCTGCAGTCAAGGCACGGACCCGAAGAGCAAGATTTATTGACTGTACATTTGCAGACTTGGCAGACTTGCAGATGATGAGTTAGGGTAGTCAACTTTCACCTCTTCCTTTCCTCTGAGATTTATGGAGAATATTTTTATTTTGAGAAGGATTTTTTATTCATAGAGGAATGGTGCCTAGTGACTTTAACTTCAGGACTAATTCAGAAAACTACAAAAAAAGGGCTTAGTATTTTTCTGTAACAACACATATTTGAATTATTATAATAACTAAAAATATGGACTAAATCACCCCCTAAATACTTATAAGTAATTTTAAATTCAAATAAAAACTGAACATAGAGTTTGCAAATTTTTTAGGTTCTGTGCTTCTCCTCCTATTTTTTTCTACCTGACATTTGGCCATGTATGTGTGTGTGTGTGTATATATATATATTTATATATATAATTTCTTTTTTAATTTGCCAGAAAGTGTGTGTGGAAAGAGACAGAGAGAAAGAAGGAAAGAGAAAGCACACTCCCATTGGGAATGGTCATGCTAAAAATTTCTTTTCCTCTATTTCTCCTTTTGGGATTTTGGATACACATGCACATGTACCTGGCATGTTTTTCACAATGCTGGGTACAGAATTTGAACTGCAGTTGATCATGTGGGGTTCCAGCTACCCTAATCACAATGCCACCAGCTGGCCCTGCATATATGTTGTTTCAAAGAAAAGAGGCCCAGGTGTAGGCCCTGCCAAGGTGGCACAACTGCAGTGCAATGCTCTGCAATGCTGGAAGCCATGTGGAAGATCCAGAATCAGTTCCCAGGTCAACTTGAACACACTGGGTGCACATGCACCCATGCTTCTGGCTGGCTGGAAGACCAAGCAGTGGAGATTACGGCATGAGACCTTGTTCAGTCTTTATCTTTCTCTGTCTCTTTTTTTCTCTGTGTGTGTCTCTCTCATGAAAGAAATAAATAGACTTCAGAAAAAAAAAAGAGGCTCAGTCACAGTGGTGCCTGCTGCTAAGAAGCTGTGCTTCATAGGCTGGGACTATACGGGAGGCCAGGATTCAATGCCTAGTCCAACCAAAAGATTGAGCATAATAGCCTGTGCCTGTTATCCCAGTGATTCAAAGAGGATGAAAGCAGGAGGATCTGGAGCATGAGGCTGGACTGGGCTGTATAGCAAGACTTTACCTAAAAGCATGAGGAATGGTGGCATACACACCAGTAGTCGAAATTGGGAGACCAAGGCAGGAGGATCCCAACACTGAGAGATCTTGTCTAAAAATAATAACAGTAATAAAATTGAAGAATTTGAAATTAATATGCCTTCATTTCAGTTAAGAATTAAATTTTCTATGTGTTTCTTATTCCTGTTAATCTTTGAAAAAGAAGCTTAGAGGGGCCAGCAAGTGGTGTGTGATTAAGGCACTGGACTTCCACATGGCCAACTGTGTTTGAAGTTCCAAACTTGGTAGCTTGCTTTCTCATTTTCTCTCTCTGGTGAGCACACATGCCCTATAGCAAATTTTAAAATAATACTAATAATAAAATTAAATAATCTTCTTTAAAAAAGAAAAGAGGGACCAGCAGATGGCATAATGGTTACATTGCTGGACTCCCTCACAGTAAACCACAGTTCGAGTCCCAGACCTAGTGGCTTAAACTCGTGTCGGGTATGTGTGCATGTGTGCCCAAAATCCTGAGAAGAGAATGGAAGAGACTGCAGTGTGGCCATTCCTCCTGGAGGGTGATTTCTCACTTTCTGTCTCTCTGACTCTCTGGCGAGTACGCACACCCTATAGCAAAAATTTCTTAAAAAAAAGAAAAAAGTTTAAAGAGACTTCTTTGAGTAAATATCTAAATTTGTGTTATAAAATGTAAATACATTTAAATAAAGATGCACTTTATGGACATGCACTTTCCATTTAAGAAATGAACATGAAAAGTATTAAAGAAAAAAATACAGAGAAAATAATTGTAATGTATCAGAATCATCTTCTTCATTTGTGCTGATAAACCGATTAGTAATCTCACAAGGGAGATTTTAATTTAGAGATCCATTAAAGTAAATTTGGAACTAGATTTTTTTACCCCATTACTGTCTCCTAATGTCTTGACCTCGAATCTTTTCCCATTCATTGAATTTTTGCCTAGCTTCCAGACAACGCATTGCCAATCCATTAACAAGCGCAGTTGTCTAAGGCTTTCAAATATTGCCCAGGTCAGATTCTTTCAGTCTAGTTTGTGTTCTCTCCAGTGACCTTTGGATAGCCTAACGCTGGCATTTATATAAGATCAGGATATTAAAGCATTCTCTGTGTGTGTTTGAAGTCAGTGCTCACTGCTCAGTTATTTCAGAAACTTTTTAGAACAACTGTTCTATCTTTAAAGAGTCTGCAGACAGGTGTCATGAATGGACCATCCAAGAGGGTTAGGAGTCATCAAAGCATTATATGCAAAGTCAAAGCACTTTAACAATGTTATTCATGGAACATAGACTCAAAGCTTGTAGGTCATCTGGCCCAAGTCTATCTAATTCAAGAATCCCTTCTTCAGCATTCATGGAAGAAGGAAGGTAGGGGAAAGAGCACAGTATCTATAAAGTCAGAGGATCTGAGCCTGAATCTTAGCTCCAGCTTGACCCACATCAGTGATCTTTGCCAAAACACATGTCATCTGAACTTTAATTTACACATGTAAGTACCTGGGTACATAGTAGGTTCTTACTAAATAACCTTGGATGAATAAACATGACAGCAATATAAGTCTCTCAGGATTGTACTTAAAGTTTTTCTAATCATTCCCTTTCTCTCCACTGTGTTTTCTCACTTGTGTATTCTCTGTCTATGATTGTTTTTGCTCACTTTCTCATCATTTCACCTAGCTACCTAGTACCTATACAGAGAAATCTCTCCTGCACACTGTCTAAAGTATTCCTATCATTTTTTATGATAGAGTACACATGATAGAAGGAGAGAAAGAGAGAGAAAGCACCCTTGTTAGGGTTCAATCCCATAGTGATCCCTCTTCTTCAACCTTCCAACTTCTCAGCATCTTGGGTGCCAGCGGGCATCTGGCATATGTTCACGCTAACCAGGAGATCTGAATCCACAATTATCATTTGGGTTCCAACCTTGCAAGGTACTGTGATACCACTGTACCATGGTAGCTGGGCCTAAAATATTCCTTTCAGTCAGTCAGTGCTTCCATTGATCACTGAATTAATGACGTGGTACAATCGTGTCTCCACCTATGTTCACCTATCAGATTCTGAGTTCCTTGAAGACAGGGACTATGTTCCCTTTCTTTATGTACTTTCCTCAGGTGCAGAAGGTTAAGTTAATCCTTAATCCTATATCTCAGTTCAGGGAAAATTACTATTATTCCCTCAAATAATGGGAAACAAAATTGTAAAAATAAGGCATGTAGAATTGGTTTATAAATAATCAATTACATTACAATATTAGTTACTTTTAATTAATCTTTCAGTGTTTTCTAATTAAACTCCAATGGCAGAAAACTCACTATCTTATAAATCAGCCTTCTATCGTCTAAAATGCAGTAAAGTTATCATCATTTATTTTTAGTGAAACAATGCTGGCTCACAGTGATTACCTCTGCGAGCAGTTTTGTAATGTTTATGGAGATATTTATGTGCAGAAAAAAATTCTTGGTTTACTCTGCAGGGTTTTTTTGAATTATTTATTTAGTTTTACTTATCATCATTATTTAACTTTGAGCAGAGAGAGTGAAAGAGAGAGAGAAGGAAAGTGAGAAAAGAAGCTGCCGAGTCCAGGACTCGAACTCTGGTCAACCATATGGGAGTCTAATACCTCAACAACCACACCACCTACAAGCCCCAGTTGTTGTTGTTGTTGTTTTACCTTTTATATTGTACCATCTTGACCCAGTTTGAGGCCCTGACTAGAGGGTAGTTCCCTTTATTGAGCAACTAATTAAGTCCACGCACTAACAATTTCCTGAATTGGGCTCTGTATTGCAAATGGAGTCAGGGTGATTTAGTCTGGCTCTCTCATATCTTATCTTACCATGTTTGAAAGCCACAGGATAAACATCTTATGTTATTAGTTGTACTGTGCTTGTACACTTGTTATGTAATTATGACTTTGTTGTTTTACACCATTGAATGTACAGCACATGTGCATGTGCAATAGTTTGGTTTGGGCAATGAGCCACAATTGTCTTCAGTCCCTAAAGAGAAAAGGAGCACCTCATTAACTAGTACTGCCCTGTTTAGCTAGCTAGCACTGTCCTACTAACTAGCCCAGTTCAGTTCAACCTTGGTTCTGCTAGCTCAATCTTGATGGCCTTGGCTCAGCTCAGCTCATCTCCAAGAAGGAGAAAAGCACTGTGTCAGTGTTCTTCATTTGTGTTACAAGCTCCAAGAAGGAGGAAGCACTTGTGAACACTGCTATGGACTTTGCAAGCCTAATAAGAGCTCCGTAAGCTCTCACTAAACTCAACAATAAACAACATAACATCAGTACCTCATGTCTTTTTACGACTCCCTATGTCTCTGCTTGACCCACCCTTTGGAGAAGGAAAGAACCTGACAAAACACTTGACACTATGAACAAAGATCCAAAGAGGCAACAGATGATCCTCCAGCCTCTGAGGTGCTGGAATAGCCCCTTACTTGAATATGGTTACTGTGTTGGCCACTTGAATATCCCCTGGTGGATCTGATGAGTTGGACTGAACACTGAACAGCATAGAGAGGACTTTGACTGCTGTAGCTGAGGAGTCAAAGATGGAAAAAGACAAAAGAGCAGCCATTCATGTGGGGTGAATTATTATTAGAGTCACTCAGACAACTGACGATGCCCTGTATAATGCTACAGAAGTGAAAGAAGCTCTTGAGGAGCATATATGGGCACTGGAACTTGACATTGAAATGGCTGAGGCTAAAAACATCCAGAGTACAGATCATTGGAACAGATACTGAGAAATGAGCCTGTTTTACATGCCTGACCTGTTATGCACCAGAAAGTGAAGTGTGAACAACTGCTGGCACATGGAAGGGTTCTTCTGTGTCCTCCCTGAATGACTGAGTCCACTACATATGTGCCATACACCCAGGCTGAGTTGTTGGACCTGGGTAAGCAGTTCCAGCAGCAGCTAGGGGAGCATGCGGATGCTTGGTTTTTGTGACTGTGGGACTTGGGGGTCAATGGTGTTGTTTGAGAAGCTGACCTCCATCACCATGCTGCCTTGCCTTCCCTGTGGCAGCAACTGCAGAATTGTTGCTGATATGCTCCTGAACAGGAAAGTCATTCCTCGATGAACTGTATGACTGCTGCTGTGAGAACATTCTGCTGCAGACAAACTACCAACAACTGCAACAGTACATAAAGAGTGAAAGGCTAACAACTTCTACAACTCAGGTTCTCCTGTTAAAGAACTTTATCAAGAAATCTGCCATATTAAAAAAAAAAAGAGGTGAAGCATTGTTCGCTTTGATTGGGAGGTCAGGTTGAGGTACATGCAGCACAGAGATGAGTGGGAGCCAGAGGCCCCATGTTGTGCTCACCATGCAGTAATGCCCTATAAAAGTACAGAGGGTGATGACTCTGTTGGAGTCATCACCAGAGGACTGAATGTAGTTTTTTACAGAATAACTTCAAGAAGTTTGCAAAACAAGAGTCCTACATAGATGGTTATGACCATTACCATGACAGTGATGTCACTGCACTTGGAAATTACCACCCCCTTCCTTAATTCTAAGGGTAGATATCTTGCTGGAGATGCAACTCTGCATTTCCATTGGAGAATTTTACCTGCAAGTGCAGATGGTGCAAAATGTGGTTGGAGGTATGCCAAGCACCCATCTCAAGTGTCACTTATACCCATACAGGTAGTAAATGTGAAATAGTACCAGTTGCCTAGAGGGTATGATGAAATTACTGGTACAATTTGTAAAATGGAAAGGATGAGAAATGTGAAATCTACCCATAGCCCTTTTGATTCTCTAGTCTGGCCAGTAAAGAAGCCAGATGGTATTTGAGAGTGACTGTGAACTATTATAAACTGAACAAGAGGGTGCACCCCTTGTATGCAACAGTGCCAGATATACATGTGATCATGGGCCAAGTCAGCCACTGTATGGTTGTTCTACTGCATTGATGGTATGTTATTAACCTCTGATTTTCTTACAGATCTAGAGGCAGCTTCTACACAGATAGTAGAGCATCTGCAAATGTGTGGATGTGGGCAGTCGATTTGAACAAATTTCAAGGACCAGGCTTTTTGGTCAGGTTTTCAGGTGTTGTCTGGGCAGATACGACCTAGGTAATTACAGATAATAATTGACAGAGTACAGGTAGTTCTTTGCTCTACATTGTGGTACAGTTACAGAGTTTCGGGGGCTATGAGAAAGCCGTTCTCCCCCCTCCCCACTTACCTATGACTTGTAAGCCTTTGTATAGCTTGACAAAGGAGGCACTCCTTAGTACTGGGGTCCTGATCAGGAGCAAGTGTTCCTGGCTACTAAATGCATGGTGAAAGAAGCTCAGATCTTGCAGGTAGTACATACACATAAGCCATGTGAGTACTGGCCTTAGGTGGAGCTCAAGGCTCCAGAAAAGTTAACAACTAAGTCAGCTGGTGAGATTCTTGTAACAACTGGGGACAGGAGCTGCACTCTGCTATTCTCTAGTTGAGAAGCAGCTGGCATGAGTGTATGCCATACTGATAGCCTCTAAGGCTATAATGGGGATGGCACCGGTACTAATGAGAACTTCTTACCCTATGGAGGGGTTGCTGAAACACTGGTTCTAAGTGTAATACAGACTCCAACTTTAATAAAGTCGGGAGCTTACTTGGGAAAAAAAGGGATTTTCTACTAATCTCTATCAAAGAACTCCAGTAAGTGCTGGGCCTGGTGCAGAATAGTGAAGAAGTAATGGATCCTCAATTACAGGCCCAAGTCCTTCCCCCATGTGAAGGACAAAGATCCTCTTACGGAAATGGCTTGTACAGCTGTCTTTGGATACAATCTGATATGATACCAGGACTAGACAAAGAAGCCAGTGGGCTGAACTGTGGACCGTATAGGTAATAGTGATAAAAGAGGGAAAACCTCTTACAGTGTAGACAGACAGCTGGACTGTATCCAGGAGGATAAAATATGGTTTGACAGTGGTAGATAGCTGCTACTGGATTGTTGTTTGTGTGGCCTGTAGTCAGAGCTGACCAGAAAGTCAGTATGTTATCACTCACAGTGAAGGGGCGGTGAACAAGATAGGAAAAGTCACACTGGTGCCTTAAGTAAAAAGCCATGGAGTAGGGGAGTGCTCCCTGCTGAGGCTATCATTGCATGAAAATACAATGCCAATACAAAGTAGTATAACAGACATACTTTTAAAGCCAGGCTTTGGGATACAAGGAAAGTTGGTGCTTCCTGTCCCAAAGCCCATGGCTCCAGGCAGACAGTCACTTGAGGAGTGAGTGACCTTGGAAGATCTAAGTCCCCCATGATGGGTGACTAGGAATTTTGGCTCTTTGAAGACAAAGGTTACAAGAAAAATTACAAGTTACTCTGTTGGTAAATTATTTAGTACAAGTCACGAGACCAAGTTAGTCAGGGACAGATATTATTAAAGGTGTTTTTGTTCTAACCATGGTCTTTCCTATGTTACTGCTGAGTTTCAAGAAATTAAATGACTCACAGAAGACCCCTACAAGAGTGGTAGTCTAATCTAGGTTCCACTTGGCACTGGATATTTGCTTTCCTAGCAAGGGGAGTCTGTGTTCTTCTTGCTTATCATTATAGTTTACATTGTTGTTGCAATTAATGGGCAGAGAGCTCTGGCCTCTTCACCAAAGGAACAATGTAAGAGAATTCATATAGATTGTAAGGTGAGAAACCCAGGAGGGGTGGAATGTTTTGCAGATAGGATTGTTTAGTCTGGCTCTTTTACCACTTATTTTATCATGTTTGAAGTCCTCAGGGTAAACATCTTATGTTATTTATACTGTGCTTGCACACTTGTTATGTAATTATGACTTTGTTGTTTTATGCCATGGAATGTAACACACATGTGCATGAATGGCAGTTTGGTTTGGGGAATGAGCTACAATTGTCTGAAGCCCCTTTATGAGATAAGGAACATCTGGTCAGCTAGTGCTCCCTTGTTTAGCTAGCTGGCGCTGCCCTATTAACTAGCCTTGCTCAACTCAGCCTTAGTTCTGTTAGCTCAACCCTGATGGTTTTGGCTTGGCTCAATCTTGGATCAGCTCAGCTCACCTCCATTTTGTGAGCACCAAGAGAGAGAAAAGCACTCTATAAGTGTTCTCCATGAGTGTGATAAACTCAAAGAGGAAGGAATCACTTGCAAGCACAGCTATGGGCTTTTCAAGCCTACTAGGAGCTCTGTGAGCTCACCAAACTCAGCAATAAACAACATGACATCAGTGTCTCGTGTCTTTTTCCAACTCCCTGTGTCTTTGCTTGACCCATCCTTCAGAGGAGGAAAGAACCTCACAAAACAGGTTTTCACATTCGTGTCTACCCTGGGCTTAGGCACCAGCCTACTAGGGATAGTCCCTTAGTGCCAGAGCCCACCAAAATTACTCACGCCAGCCAATCCATAGGAAGCCTATGAAACCTCATTAACTGCACTCTGCTTGCCATATATAAATGGCCCCTACATCTTGCCATTACCCATTTCACAGGTGCAGCCTGTAGTGTGGCCTGTCTAGCAGCCTTCTTCTCTTCACCTAAGAGCTATAAGTAAAAAGTAAAAAAAAAGAGTTCTGTCTTCTATCCACCACATGTCATTATGTTGTAACCTGCCATCAAAAGAATCTTTAAATCTTTTTTTTAAGGAAGCAGTTTATTTAACTTTGCTTATTTTATTTATTTTTAATTTGACCAGAGAGGGACAGAGAGAGAGGGGGAGAGAGAAAGTGAGAAAGCCAGCTGCCAGGGACTCGAACCATGGTCAACCATGTGGGAATCTAACTCCCTTAACCACCACGCCACCTGCTGGCTCCAAGAATCTTTAAATTTTATGAAACTATTGGCACTGACCTGAATAACATGGACATGTCTGCCAACTCTTGGATAGTACTTTAGGGACAGGAGGTGGGGATGGAGTGTGCTAGGCTATGCTCTTATTTTACTAATTTGGTCCAAACTCCCTCCACTGAAACACGGGACACAATTGCTACTTGTTTGAGTTTGCTCTTCAGTTGGTGTTGCTGTTATGTCTTCAGGAATACCCTTCTCTTCTTACTCAAATTTCCCTAGTGTTGGAATGTTCAGCACAAGTCATGCTAATTGACTAAATTCCAGAGCTATGTAGTATCTCAGCTGGGGACCCAACTCAGGGCAGTAAGGATGACAGACCACTTGAGCTGCACTTTGCAAGGTAAGACATTTCATGCATTTCCAATCATAGGCTATACATGGTAAAGGTTGACTCCAGGGGCCTGTCACTTCTTTGGTGTCAGTGTTTCTTTATTGTTCTTTGGAGTAGAGCCCTAGTTTATCCTGTTTTGGGCAAACCTTTGTGAAGGAAGATGTGAGTTGGGCTCTTCTACAATATAGGAATGACAAATAGGTCTGATAGTCAATGTTGCTCAGATGTGCTTTATGCTCTCCTATGTATAAAAAGAGAATCCTGATGGCCTCCCAGAATTCATCCTTCATTCCCTTCCATTTTCTTCCCCTCACCTTCCTTATCTTCAGTACCTTCACCATCAGCTCAGTCTCTTCTATCCTAACAGCGTTTATCACTCTTGCTTCCCAAAAGACTTCACAGCAAGTAAAAATCCAAACCCATTGCCCCAGCCCCTCGCATATTTACACAGACACCCAAAATATGCATATATTTGACTGAAGCAGCTCTTATGCATTGGTTATCTGTAACTGTTGGATTTGCCATCTGCCTACTTCCAAATGTTTCTCACCACCTTGGATTTGCCATCTGCCTACTTCCAAATGTTCCCCCCCACACACTTATCCAGCTGATATCTGTCCCAGAGACAGGAAATACTGGGAAATTAAAACCTCTTCCAAATGGCCATCTGCCCTGTATCTGGGTGGGTTTTCCCTCATGGCAAGTGGCAACTGCTCTTATTTCCTCTATGAGCTACCCAGTGAAAAATTCTGTGTTCTTACCATTTGCCCAACAAAAACTACTGACTTTCACCATTCCCATTTTCTAGTAATTCCCATTTGCCTAAAGTGTAACACAATTTTCTAACCTAAAGATAAGCCACAGGACTATATCGTGGCCCCCAAAATAAAGGTGTCCACTCTCTACTTTGCTCTTCCATTATCATTAAACTGAAAACCTCTTTGATGCATTCTGACTTCTCCTGGCTTCCTGTTAATCATTCTCCCCAACCAAATGTCATTGATGTACCACATGCATACCTATAATTTCAAGACTTGCCACTATTCTGAGACTTTCTGAAATGTCCATGGGACAATTGTTCTTAATAAACTGTCAAAAAAATACTAACCTGGGGGTGGATGATGATGATGCAGCAGTAGATGTGATGCTTTGTGAGGCTGACCCACAAGGGAAAGTAACAGGTTGCTGTCCAGAGACCTGCCTGAGTACACTGTTCTACTGATTTGGAGCCAGTTGAGGGTTACCATGTCAGGACTCATTGGGGCTTCTCTTTCTTTCTCCTCTCTCTCTCTCTGTGTGTGTGTGTGTGTGTGTGTGTGTGTGTGTGTGTGTGTATGTGTGCCTTACTTGTGGAAAAGAAAATAAATACAGCTTTAAAAAATGTTTAAAGCAATAATTGATCAGGGACCAGCAGTTAGCATAATGGCTATGTTGCTGGACTCCCACATAGTCAACTGCGGTTCACCTCCCGGACCCGGTGGCTTAAAACTCACACTGGGCACGTGTGCGTGCGTGCCCAAGATCCCGAGAGGAGAACGGAGGAGAAGGGATTGTGGTGTGGCCATCTCCCCTGGGGGCTGATTTCTCGCTTTCTATCTCTCTGTCTCTCTCTGTCTGTCTGGCGAGCGCACGCACCCTATAGCAAAAACCTCTCAAAAAAATAAAAAAATAAAAAATAATTGATCTAGAAATGTCCGAAACTTTAGTATTTCATGTATATAAAGTATAACAAACATTCGACCTGATTAATCAAGGGAGGGGATTCTGGCAAATGTTTTTCAACAATAAATTTGTCTTTCATTGTATTTGGTCAGGAGGAAAATCATGATAACATTTTTACCTGGCAAAAGACATCATGACTTTCCCGATGACCTAATACATTAGCTAGCCCAGGAGGTATCTGTAATATTACTAACAATTCTTCTTGCATATGAATTGACACCACCAATCAAGTGGTCACTCTAACAGCAAACCCAGACCATAAAATCATCATCATGAAAAAGATTCTTCAGCAAGCTCTCTGACCAATCACAATACACTGCTCAAGTGAAGCTAGACACCATATAGTTCAGTAAGCCTGAAATACTCTCCAAGCTGAGTGTCCAAAACAATGCACTGGATGAGTAAAGAGATTGTGACATGACCAGACCCTGTAGAGGCTACTCCGCTCTCTCTTTCTCTCTTTCTTATTTTCACATGCACACACACATGTTCTAAATGAAAAGGGGAAAAACATACCAAAATACCTTTAACCGCACTCTGATTCAAACACAAAACTGGAGACCCAGCCATGACCATTTATTCTCGTGGCTAACGCCAAACAAGTGAAAAACTTGGCTATGAACCTACCTTCAAGGGCTCTTCATGTCTCTACTTGGTTTCTTCCTTCTTGCTGTCATAATAAAATGTTATCTGTACTGTTTAGGGAAACTTGATGCCTTATTCTCTACGAGTCTTCTTTCCCAAATAATTGAACTCAAAACTGATATCTAGAGATATAGAACTCAATTATTATATGCATTTTATACATTTTTTTCCATTTACTGTTCTGTCTTGATCTAGTATTGAGGCCCTGGCCAGAGGTTGACCAGTTCTCCTTCTTGAGTAGTTGGTTAAGTCCACACCCCAACTACTTCCCTTATCAAGCTCTCACACTCTGGTGACCATTATCTCATCCTAATCACTATAACGCCAAATACCAAACAACTAGGCGTAGCCCCCATATCTCAGAGCCTGCCAAAATTATTCAAATTAGCCAATCCATGGGAACCTCAGCTAACTCCACCCTGCCTGCCATAACTAAATTGGCCCTCACTACTCTACTTTGCTAGAACCCCGTCCTCAGGTGCAAAACCCACGTGGCACTGCCTAGAAGCCTTCTCTTGCTTGGAGCTGTAAGTAACAAAAATCTCTGCCTTATATCTCGCTGAGTGTCTGAATACTTTGTCCAGTCACCAAAGTAGTCTTTAAAACTTATAAAGCCTAGTTTTTCCCACACCTTAATTACTATCCAATGAATAAATATTGCTAAGATTAAAAATTAACTATTTTAAGTATTTTATATTTAATAGGTTTTTATGTATTTGGACGTGGGGGGAATATGAATTAATTATTTACACTTATTCATTGAATTCCATTAAATTCAATGTTAATTCTTCTAGACAATTAATGTAATGGATAAATGTGGTTAGATTCTTTTAAATATTTTTAATTATGTCAATTACAGATTTAGTCTATTGAATCTCTTAAATGTTTCAAATACCTAACATGTTAATTCTTTTATGCACTTGACAAATTTAAAATGGCTTGCTAATAATTAAAGCAACTGCAATCAAAGCAATAAATAAAATGCATGTATTAATAGTAAATTGTGTTCTCTTAAATATAAAATTTTGGTTATGCCTTTAAAATTAAAATTATATGGCTTATATATCTAATTTCCTAATACATAGGGTTCTAGCAAATGTTTTATGCACCTTAAAAAACAATTTCTGGGGCCAACATGTGGCCTGGAGGTTAGGGCACTGTATCCCTCTTGGCCAACTGTACAGTTCAAACCCTGGACCTGGTACCTTAAAAATCATGGTGGGCCTCTGTGAGCCAAAAGTCAGCATGGTGGGTATCTCCCTGAGGCAGCAGAGCTTTTCAAATTCATATCTCTTGGCACAATCTGATATATCATGTATACCTTTACCCACTTTTAAAAATTTCCTTCTCACAACTTCTTTAAAGCTTTTTAAAAGAATTATTTTATTTTATTTTATTTATTAATATTGTTTCTATTTTTTAAAATTTGATGAGAGAAAGAGAGGGGGAGGGAAAGTGAGAAAGCAAGCCACCAGGACCGGGACTCAAACCATGGTCAGCCATGTGATAGTTCAGCTCCTCAACCACCATGCCACCAGCTAGCCCCCACAACTATATTTATGTGGTACAGTGTGGTTTTTCAGAATATGTATCCATTGTGTATTGATCAAGAGGAATGAGTCTTAGAGTACTCTAGCACAGGAGAGCAACCATAGCTGGTGACAATTCAATGTATATTCCAAAGTAGAAGAGTGAGTTTGTAATGCCTGCAAAACAAAGTAATAATAAATGCTTGAGATGGTGGATATGTTTGTCACTCTGATTTGATCAATACAATTTTTAATTGTCTAATTTGATGGTTGATATTCCCTCTATGGGCTAAAATTCTGCATCATTCAACTAATGTTTAATAAAGCCTGATTAGAGTCTGTTTTTCATGTTTTTATGTGCTTCAGTATCAATAATTCTATTGTCATTTTATTGACTATTCCCTCCATGATTAACACTACCCACTGGATACTGTATTTTAGAATATGATCTAGATTTTGCATCAAGCTCATGATCGATAGTTCACTTATGTCCTCCATTCTATTTTTGAAATTTGGGCTAGAATATGCCAGGACACAGTCATTTTTGGGGCATCTCCACGGTACCTCAGTTACTGTCTGTTGTTCATCCATCTTACCTGAATATATCCTCAGTCCTCTGGGTTTTATTCCTCCCATTAACTCATTTAGGGCAAGTTGGTTTACCTATTTTATTCTGTGCCTCTATAGTGCTAATATTTGTTCTAATCCTTCAGTTTGCTCTAACCATTTATTCTAATCATTACTCTTTTCAGAAAAATAAGGAAAACATATTCTTACTGGCATCATTGTTCAGTATAGGGCAAGCGGGCTGCTGGCACTGTTAATTTTCTCAAAGTGACAGTAAAAGACATGACATAGAGCTAGCCCAGAGCAGGCCAGCATAAAATAAGTGAGTTCAATTCGGAGCCTTCGTTGGCCCAAGCTGTGCTATATGTCCTTCCTCAATGTGTCCTGGCTGTCTGTTCAAGTTTCTCTTGCTGCCTTTGTCTCGGTGCTTTTTAACTATCCGAGGTGCAATGGTATAGTGGGCAAGAAGCAAAAATGCTGGTGTCAGACTTAGGCAGAGGTGACATTATCATGAAGATATCCATGCTTAAGTTTCAGAACCTTTCACTCGCTTGGTCCACTTCCAAGATCCTGAAAGTGCTCTACAAATAATGTTCACATGTTTACATATCATTTATATAAAATTTGCAAAAGATCATTTCACCATGATCAGTTAGACTGATTATTATTTCACTGAGACTTACTGCCATCATATTTCCTGTGCCAGGAGGTATTGGAGAGGCTGCAGGTATTTTTGAGAATAATTTTAGTTTGGCCTTCACAGGATGTATTCATGCAGTTACAGTCACATCTGTATTATCATCATTTATGTTTAGCCCTCCTGAGCGGCACTCACTATGCCAAAACACGTACTCAATGACCAGAGTCATGTCAAAATATCAAAGTGTACTAATGACTTCCAGGTCCTGAAATTTATAGGTCATCAAAGAGAAACAGAATGTGAAAAGTACAGAGACAAAGGAAATCTATTAAAAATAATTTCACTCACTCACTATGATTTTACGAATGTGTGAAAATGTAGGCAGAGAATTTGGTTCTCTTTTGATACATAGTCAAGACAGAAGTCCTCTTACAAGATCAAGGAGGTCTTCAAAAAGTTCGTGGAGAATGTACATTCTGAAATATGCAAGGAATTTAAAATTTGGGGATTGATTTTTTGACTCAAATTAGACTCACATTTTAATGTCATTTTTCCACAAATTTTTTAAGTACCTTTATATAACTGACAATATCTTATATACATTGACACATCAAATTTTAAAGTTTCTTATAGAGGGGCCAGCAGGTGGAGTGGTGATTAATGTGCTAGACACTCCCACATGGCTAACCATGGTTCAAGTCCTGGATCTGGTCACTTGTTTTCTCACTTTCCTTCTCTCTCTTTCTCTGTCTCTGTCTCTCTCTGATCAATTTTTTAAAAAATAAATGACTAAAGAAAATTAAATAATTCTTTAAAGATATTTCTTATAGTAAATTACAAAATTAAAGAATCCATGGAGTTTTTTTCTTTACTTTTTTTTTTCTATAGGGCTCTTATGTTCTCCAGAGAGAGAGAGAAAGTGAGAAATCACCCCACAAGAGGAGAGTCATGCCACAGTCTCTTCTCCTCCATTCTCCTCCTGGGATTTTGGGCACACATGCACATATAACCAGTATGGTTTTCAGGCCACTGAGTCCAGGACTCAAGCCTCACAGTCAGTCATATGGGATCCAGCACCTTAATCTTCTCACAACCTGCTGGCCTAAGAATCTGTATTTTAAGGCACAAACCTATAGTAGTACTTGAAATATGTGTGAAATTATTTGCACACTAATCAGTAACAATAAAAAATTAAGCAATCATGCTAGAAGAAATATCTTTCTATGCTCTGTATCAACAATGATATAAAACTTTTGTCACATGAAAAGAAAATTGAGGATTATAACACTGAAATACAGACTTACATATATATGTAACATGTACTATAATATTATATACATTTAACTGATATAGAGGTAAAAAATTCTAAAAGGTATTATAGAATTGTGTCTGGTAGTTATAAAATACAAAATACATTCTTTTTCTAATTTTGTGATGTTTTCGTTACCTTACCTTTTTTTTTTTTTTTTTGAGAGGTTTTTGCTATCGGGCGCGTGCGCTCGCCAGACAGACAGAGAGAGACATAGAGCCAGAAAGCGAGAAATCACCCCCCAGGGAGGATGGTCACGCTGCAATCCCTTCTCCTCCATTCTCCTCTCAGGATCTTGGGCATGCACGTACACATGTCCGGCGTGAGTTTTAAGTCACCGGGTCCGGGACGTGAACCGCGGTTGACTACGTGGGAGTCCAGCGACATAGCCATTACGCTAACTGCTGGTTCCCTGTTATCTTACTTTTTAAAATGTTTGATTTATTATGATTTCTTTTCTTGTCCTAGATATTCATCTTAGTCACTTATTAATTTTGTATTCTTTTTGTGGTAAAATTTAACTTACCATTTTAAACATTTTTAGGTGTGCATTTCTATGATATCAAGTACATTCATATACTGGTGTGCAACCATCACCACTATCCATCCCTAGAAATTTTTCATCTTTTTAAACTGAAACTCTTCATCCATTAAATAATAACTTCCCACACTTCCCTCCCATAGACCCTGGCAAGCATTTGCTTTCCATTCTATCTCTAGGAATTTGACTTTCTACAAGTAGAATTATATAATATTTATTCTTTTGTGTCTGACTTATTTTATTTAACATAGTATCTTCAGGATTCATCATATTGTAGCATATATCATTCCTTTCAAAGGCTGAATAATATTCCCCTGTATGTATATGCCACATTTGGTTTATCCATTCATCTGCCAGTAGATATTTGTTTTGTTTGCTTCCATATCTGTAAAATGAGAATAATAAGAAATGTGCCTCTTTGCTTGTCTTGAAGATGTAGTGAAATAATATAAGTAAAACTGTTAGCACGATGCCTGGACTTATAATAATCATCTCTCTGATTATTATTTGTCTACACATCTTTTTCCTGGGCTACTTTGTGAGTTTCTCTTATTTTATCCATGATATCCAGCTCTGGGCCTGACATACAGTTGGTTTTAATGAATGTTTAGTGGCTGAGCTTAAAATAATCTACAGAACACAGGCCACAGTTTTTTTAGCTACAGGGAATATTAGAGTTCAAAAGTTTCTCAGTGAAGAGGAACTGAAAGTAAATACTAAACCTGACTGGTCTGTAATTCACTGAGTGCAATCAAGCCCTTACCAACATAGTAAATTTTTATTGTTCTCATTCTCTAAAGTAGCTTCCCTCACGCTTAGTAAATAGTTTTATTTTTCTCATAAAGTCGTAAACCAAAGTGCATCCCTGAGTATTGCTTTAGACAAATATTTGTATTGGGTGGAACCTACCTGACTACTACTGACAGGATTTTGGTCCCCAAAGGGCAAAACAAGGCCAACAGCAAAGATTTCAGAATGCTCCCTCAGCTAGACAGATTTTTGCCTGGGTGTACTGCATGACATTAAAGCTATGATATTAAGTCTCATTCTTAGATGGGCCTTAGGATGCATGAAAGCTCTAAAACTGTACTTGAAATTCTGAGTATGTGTTTGTATTCATATATGCACGTATGCCTGAGAATACATGCATTTTCAAGGGAGATATAGATTTTATGAAAATTGTAAAAGAGCCATGTGCCAAAAAGATTAAAAATGAAAGATAGCCTGGAGCAACCAGCCTATTATCAAGCCAGAAGTCGAAGTTTAGGGGAAGAAATTAAGATCTTTTTATAATTCACGATATAAGTTCAGATCTTAGACAAGAAAAAACACCATTTACCAGGACCAACCAGAGAATCAGCTAATCACTGTAAGGATTAAAAGTCATTGAACCTGGCAGGGTAATTTTAATATCTTTTTAACGCTCCCTACCTCTCACACAGGTTGGATCCAGAGCCTATGGGTCTATCCTAAAGATACATCAAAGTGATAATAGCTCTGGAGAATTCAGAGAGGCACTCAGAGATATACTCGACTGAGATTCAGACAATCAAACATGAGACAATCAAACATTAGGATATCAAATACAAATTCCTAGAAGTACCAAGAGCAGGACGTAAACATTAATGTAACACCTCAGATCGATTTAAACATCACAATGGCATTTATTTGTACATATCAGTTATACTTTAACCAATTTTTGTGTCTTGATCTAATAAGAAGAAATTTTAAATTATACCTCTTTAGTACAGGACTGATTAAAATTCTTAAGAAAGTCAAGAAAAATTTGATATGAACTGAAATAAGGAAGAATTTCCACAGCAAACAAATTTTAAAATAGTATATCTGTACATACTTATAGTGTAGTATCATAAATTTTGACAGTACTTGTCATTTTTTCAAAGTTAAAGTAACTTTACATTTACGCAGTATAAATCTTAAAATCTCTACTTTTATGTCAAACCACACGGACAAACTGAGAGTTGATTGCTGAGTCCCGTGTTTATAGAAAAGAGGAAAGATGTTTTACTCCTCAGCTACACTAAAATCATCCAAGGTGAACATAAGAGACACATGATCTTATTTTTAAAAAAGGAAAGAAAATATAGGGCTAGCAATGGCATGGTAAAGGCAGCTGGGTTCCTATATAGTTCAAGTCCTGGACCCAGCAGTTTGAAAAACATACCGGATGCATTCATGTAAGCTCAAAGGTAAGGAAAACGGAGGAGAGAAAAATGGAGGAGAGGAACTGCAGTGTGGCTCTCAGCCCTGGGGAGAGCTTTCTCATTTTCCTTCTCTTTCTCTTACTCTCTTTGTCTCTTCCTGGTGAGCATGTGTATCCTATAGCAAAAATTAAAAAATAATAAAAGAACATAACCAAAGAGTTTAAATTTTTTTTTGAAGAACATTCAAGGTTTCAGTCCTGTAAAAGATATTTAGAGTTTTCTTTTCATCTGTATGACTTTAACTTGGTTTCCTCTGAATTCACTTTTCCCACAATAACCACTATTGCCATCATTCTTATCCCCAGAAGTCTGAATGAAGTCTGAACTAAATTTGTTCCCATTGATTTCCCTGCTGGGCTGAGACAGACTATTATTCTCAAAGAGAAGGGAAACTAGTATAAATAAATATCCTACATACAAGAAGCGTAAATCCTGATGGGCTTATAAATTACAGATGCCATATACAAACATTGTTAAAGCAGTTCTATGGATTAGTCCTGATCAGTTCTGTGCTATGCATTCTAGCTTTTAATAAAGTGATTCAGATTCACAAGCAACTGGTCCAACTCCTTTGTCTTTTATTTTCTAGCCTGATTCCAAAAGAATCAGTGTCATGCCTTTTCTGACTACACAGGAAGTAGTCTACTAAACACCTTAACGCCTTTACAGCCAAAGCACAAGGTTCTTAACTTACTTATCCATATAATACTTTGAATATTTTTGACCTGTGATGCTGTCTTCCATGTATAGGTCCATACATATCACACCTTCTAAACCATAAGAAATGTACCTTCCAGTCAATAAGAAAAACTAAGTAGGTAACAAGTAGATGAATAGAGAACATTGAGATTGATCCATCACACCGTCAAAGTTTCCATTCAGTTTCCCTTAAAGTAGAGACTTAGAGTGTATTTTTTTAAAAGTAGCACTATCTTTTTTATTTATTTATTATTATTATCATTGCTATTTTCCAGTTTGATCAGAGAGAGAGTGAGAAAGCAAGCTACCAGGTCCGAGACTTGAACCATGGTTGGCCATGAGGGAGTCCAGCGCCCATAATTACCACGCCACTTGCCAGCCCCAAGACTTAGAGTGTATTTTTAAAAGAGAACATTGGTTATATGTTCTCTGGTAAGTACAATTCTTGCAGCACCTCAAGTTGGACCATCAATTACATTGCAAAGGACCCTGGGAAACTGCTCTGACCAAAAATCTCTCCTTCGCTGGCTTCTACCAACACATGATATCCTTCATTGGAAATTTTGCTTAAGGTTTTTTGAATATAAAATTACCATATAAGGGGTCAGATGGTGGTAAAGTGGTAAATGTAATGCTCTGCAAGGCAATCCACACAGGAAGGTTCCAGAGTCATGTCTAAAGTTCACCAGGCATGTGTTTGTCTCTGATCTGGGGCTGGCTAAAGGCCAAATGGTTCTCTCTCTCTCCCTCTCTTCTCTCTCTCTCTCTTTCTCCCTCCCTCTCTTTCTTTCTCTCTTTTTTTCTCTCTCTCATTCATGGAAGAAAGGAACTTTAACCAGAAATCATCATGTAAAATGGAAGAAATTAATGTATCAAGCCATTTTCTGCCATTAATGTACTGATACAAATTTGTTTCAAGATGGTAAAATAGTCAAAGTTAAGCAAATATGGATATAGGATTGGAAGGTGGAGGGATGTATCCTAGCCAGTCTGGGTGATCTCCAAAGGGAGGTAACCAACAGGCATTAAGAAACTGAACTTGGAGAAGAGAAGCTAACATGAGAAATGAAATCTGATATGATGAGGAGGGCATAGCCATTTCACAGATCTGTCAACCAACTGCAATACTGACCTCTGGTTCCTGAAAGTAAGAACTTTTGCAAAGTAAACATTCAAAGAAATAATAATATCTGAGATAACATCCTTATAATATCTATGCAATTATGACGTACAATTTAACTGGAATGAGAAAGAACCTCAGAGGGAAGAGGCCAGGGGTCAAGGTTCATGGTTGTGAAGGAACAAGAGAAGTGACCACTTGCTTGGAAATGTTTTTAGGTGTCCTGATCTGCCAAAGAGCCACAGCCTTCACACTCAAACTGCAAGGGAAGCTCTTTCCAGTGTTCCCTGAAGAAAATACATGAGCCCAAAATCTTCCTTGAAGCTCTGTCCAGAAGTCTGATACTGGTCCAAGTAGAAAGTCTGATTAAGAAAGTGATTTTGTTTTGGGGAAGGAGTACTTGTTGAGAAAGTTGTACGTTTGACATGATGATGACAAGTCCAGAACCTCTTGGCTTTGACACATAACTCTTAGACTACTTCAGGAATTGGGCAATGTTCCCCAAAGATAGTACAAAATTACAATTCTCCAAAGTCTTTTGTTTTTTTGGTAATGTTTCTCTTTTTTTGTTTTTCATAAAAGTTTAACTTTAAGAAAGATGAAGAGTCAATCTTTAAAAATTATAGAGAAAGACATGAGAGTACACTGTGCACATCAACTGCCCTGGTAATGGTGAAACGAAATCTTCTAACAGGTTTTAGGTTTGTTTTATTTTTTAAATTACAAAATTACATGCTTAAAGCAATTATGTACTACAACTCAAGACAAGATTTCTTCGTTATAAATGTAGCTCATAAACATTCTGTTTTCCTTTTTCTTTCTTATTTTTTTTTTTTTTGGAGAGATTTTTGCTATAGGGTGTGTGCACTCTCGCCAGAGAGACAGAGAGAAACAGAGAGACAGAAAGCAAGAAATCGCCCCCCAACCCCTGGGGGAATGGCCACGCTGTAATCCCTTCTTCTCCATTCTCCTCTAGGGATCTTGGGCACGCACACACGCCCAGCATTAGTTTAAGCCACCGGGCCCAGGTCTTGAACCGCGGTCAACTACATGGGAGTGCAGCAACATAGCCATTACGCTAACTGCTAGTCCCTCCTTTTTCTTTCTACACTTTCTGTTTTTATAGCTTTTCTAGTATATATAACTAGCTGGAAAATCTAGTTCATATTTTCTTTAAAGCAATGAAGTGAAAATATGTGAGATTCAATAATGAATAACTCTATTATGCTCATATCATTTTGATTTGTTTAATGCTTTTGCTTTATAGTAGAGATACCAAAAGTTCATGGGAATGAGTATTATGAAAACACTATGCATACATTTCAAAAAAATTTTGCACTGAAATAAACTTACATTTTAATTAAAATTTTTTCACAAACCTTTTGAAGTCCCCTCATACAATGAATAAAATAATGCCACAGTATATGTAGCATGACAGACAGGTCAGTGGTAGTCTTACTTTTTCTTAAACTGTGTATAATGCATAGTTTCAACCTGTATCAGGTATCACTGTGTATATACCTTACCTTAATTTCTATTCTTGCTTCTGAGAATCCCAGCCATTTCTGACAAAGGGTACACAGGGATATTTTTAAAGGGGTTATGTGTGGTCCTCAGCAGCACCTGCAACACCTGGGAACTTGCTAGAAATGCATATTCTCACTTTGTCTCCAGACCTACTGAATAGAAATTCTGTGCAAGGTGACTGGGCGATTGATGGTTTAGCATGCCCTGCAGGTGATTCTAATACATGGCAACATTTAAAATCCACTGGCTTAACAGACCCCAAAATAAAGATTTTCAAATGTCTCATAGCTTGTCCCTGGACTTATTTTTCTTTTTTAATCACTTAATTTGAACTTTTCTTCTCTTATGCCATGGAGTTGAACAAGTTTTTTTCCCCCTGTGTATTCCTTCATAATAATAGAGTCATCATGTAAAATCCACTGGCTTAACAGACCCCAAAATAAAGATTTTCAAATGTCTCATAGCTTGTCCCTGGACTTATTTTTCTTTTTTAATCACTTAATTTGAACTTTTCTTCTCTTATGCCATGGAGTTGAATAAGTATTTTCCCCCTGTGTTTTTCCAAATAAGTACATTTATTCCTTCATAATAATAGAGACATCATGTACATCACATGAAATAGTTTTTTCATGTGTTCCCCTTGTTAGGAGATTTCCAATTTTATAGAGCGAAAAGATAATACTCAAAACGGGGCCCAACCGCTATCCCGACACGATGTGTCATTAGACTCAGACAAACTGTAGAAACAGCTCATCTTTCCTCTTGGAAGCTTTGAAATAAGATGTTTTAATTTTAAAAAATCAAATAATTTTATTTTAAAATTAAATATGTCATTGTAACTGTCAACCAATACAGATGTAAATAAGTAAAAATTTAATCATCTCAGGGACCAGCAGTTAGCATAATGGCTATTGTGGTAGGCAGTTAGTTAGCCATGAGCGGGCAGCCCTAAGAGAAAAGCAAAAGGCTCACCTAGCCCCAGGTGCCAGGAGGGTGAGGCAATTTGCCATATTAATTCCTTGAGGCTTGAGGGAAGCATACAGGGATAATTCGTAGATTTTCTTTTGTCAAAAGGACCCAAGCAAGCATTTGGTCATTAATACCATAGACTAATTGGGCGATCTAATTGAGGCAACCTGACTCG
>NW_006160230.1:2509212-2509643 GCF_000334495.1 Tupaia belangeri chinensis
AGGGATTGCGGCATGATCATCCCCCCTGGGGGTTGATTTTTCGTTTTCTGTCTCTCTGTCTCTGTCTTTCTGGCGAGCGCACACAACCTATAGTGAAAACCTCCCTAAAAAAAAAAAAAAAAAAAAAAAAATCATCTCTCTTAACTCTCCTCCCTTCCAGTCATAGTCCCTTCAAAGCAATAGATGTTACCAGGTGAGTGGATTATCTTCCCACTCTCTCTTCACTGAATGTATAAGCATGTAGGTGCAAGAAAATTGTATATCCCAAATCAAGATCGTACAATGCTGTTGCCCTGAAACTCACTTCTTATACTTAAAATATCACAAACACAGTTGCTTAGTATCTTTAATTCATCCACCCACTGTCAGATTACGTTGAAATGCCAGTGTCTACAAATACTGATTCAGTTAGCTTTTATACATACGTTTTG
>NW_006160231.1:0-3448 GCF_000334495.1 Tupaia belangeri chinensis
TCCCCACCTTAGGAGGTTGCCCATCCACAGACGAGCACACGAGCACACGGAGGGGCTAGAGAGAGGCTGGCTCCCCAGGTCACGGACCTGGCAAGTGGTGAGGCCGAGACGCGAACCCAGGTCTTTTAGACCGCCAGAGTTGGGTCGTTTCCAGCCTTACCCACAGAGGTGTTCCAGGAGACACAGGGACCATCCAGCCGCCTCCCCCTCCAGGGCAGCCTTGCCTCTTTCATGTTTTAAAGAATTATTTACTTAATTTTCTTATTTCTTCTTATTATTATTTTAAATTTGCTATAGGACATATGCACTCACCAGAGAGAGAGAGACAGAGACAGAGAGATAGAGAGAAAGTGAGAAAGCAAGCCACCAAGTCCAGGATTCACACCGCGGTTGGCCACGTGGGAGTCCAATGCCCAACCCCACACCACTTGCTGGCCCCAGCCTTGCCTCTTTCTCCAAACAGGTCCCGGAAGAGTGGGGTGAGGGGCCGGCCGGAGAACTGCTCCGAATTGGAGACCAGAGCTTCCTTCACTGTTCGGAAGCCACTGAGCACCACGACGGGCGTGGGGCCCACCCACACGGTGAACACGCTGCCATGGGCCCCGGCCAGCTGCAGAGAGACAGGGACAGCTGGCCCATCCCCTGGGAGCATCTCCGTGACTCGAACTCCCTCCTTCCTGCACCCAGTGCTCCCTCAGCTGCACCTTCTCAGCGCTCCCCACTCACGCGCTCGCGTCACGGGCTCCCTGTGCACTGAGGGTGGTGGGGCCCAGCACTCACCTCGCAGTCCTGGGAGGAGGGCATGTGCTCCACCCACGTTACGGATGGTCTTAAAAAATAACCAATCTCTTGAGGGCACTGTGTACCCTGTGGGCTGAGTCCACCCTCAGTGTCAGAGTGTGAGGAAAGAGAAGCCAAAAAACAGCAAAAGGCCAGGGCCTCGAACCCGGGTCTCCGAACTCACGGTGCAGTGTTCCTTCCACTGCGTGAGGAGCCTGGGGATCACGAGTATCTGGACCCTTCGGCTGGATGTTAAAAAGTCCTGGCTCAGCCCTGAGAAGGGACCTGAGTGTCACCACGGGAAGGGCGGTGTCTCCCCTGCCGTGTTGTCAGCAGCAGCCACCCATACAACAGAAGCCTTTGGCTGACCCGGATGGTGGCTTTGTGCGACGACGGCCTGAGTACTGTTACTTGAAGGGGCCCTTCGGGGTCTCCCTGTCCCCAAACGGATAGCAAGCAGACACAGACTGTCCTGGAGCAGAGCCCTGTTAAATGCATTCCTCTCCACGGCGTTACTTCGCGGTGGCCTTCTCCCTGCCTTGGAATCCTCTGGGGAAGACTGCACAGTGTCTGCACCTAGCAGTCGCAATCCCCTACAACCCTGCGTTTGACAGGTGAGGAGACCGAGCCGTAAGGCCTCAGAGCTAGCGAGTGGCAGGACCTGGATTCACCCCGCATGTCTGACCGCAGCTCCTCCCTCTGCTCTCCGGAGCCCTAGGGTGGAGGGAGAGGAAGGGTCCCCTGTCCACGCCCCCCGCCCCAGGACCTTCAGCTGGAGGACAGGGCCCCTACCTGGAGCAGCGTCTCTGGGCGCAGCTGAAAGCTGAGTTGCCACAGGTTCCCAAGGATGGGGAGCGGGTAGGGGCCGGGAGGAAGGTGGCTCTTTTCCCAGTAGAAGGCACCCAGCTTCAGGAGCAGGAAGGAGCCCGCCAGTAGAGCCAGCCCGCTGAGCAGCGAGAACATCCCTGGGAACCCGTGTCTCGTCCCCTCACAGAAGTGACCAAAACTCCCAGCACTCTCTGCCACTCCCTCCCCACCCTGGTGGCCGCTTTTATGCTGGTGCTGTCAGCAGCTTCGTGGAGGGAGGCGAAGCCCGTGTGTCCTCTCCGGTGGAGTAAATCCATTTGGTCACACCTGTCACACCCAGGCCACATGGTGCAGGAGGGCCGCAGGGCTCTGGCCTGGGACAGGCTGGGACGCCTTCATCCCCATCAGCAGCAGCCTCACCTCAGTCCGTGGAGCTGAGCCCTGGTGGGGCTTGTTGGAGCCTCTCCCCATGTTTCATTGCCTGCACCGGCCAGGGGCTCAGGGGCATGAGGCAGGCGCTGGCAGTGGCAGCCTCTTCCCTGGGATGAGCTGCCTCATCTGGATTTGGCTGAAGCTGGCTCTTGTCCTGCTCGCCCTGCCAGGTGCCACCCGCCTCTCCTGAGGCCTCTCCAGCCCCTGTCCAGCTGGGCCGCTCTACCTGCCCCGGACCCCCTGTTTGCCAGTGGTCAAACTCTGTGGCCTTTTTTTGGGTTCGGCTATCTGGGAACCAGGCAGGGGCTACTAGCCGCGTGACCAAGTTGTTTGGCCTCTGCTTAGTTCTCACTTGCGCTATGGAGCGAGGAGAGAACGGTTTCGGCCAGCTGCTTCAGGAGGCTGTCGCACCCGTGGTTGGCAGGAGGTAGATACCACGCTGCCACCAGATGGTTTAATACAGGGACAGTTTGCAAAGGTGCATGGGCGGAGGTTCGGAAAGCCGCAGGCCCAGTGCTAGCCACGGTGGGAGCCCCTTGCACTCCGGGCTGAGTCGGGGGACAGTTTCATGCGAATGGGGTTCCTGTGAGCAAAGGCGAGGGAGTCCTGGGCAAGTGCAGTGGCGGAAGGTCGCAGCAGCGTGAGTGCACTTGGGGAATGACACGTACAGATGGCGATGGCGACACAGTGTTACACGCATTTCACTGCAATTGTTTTATTTGTAAGGCAAGGGCTAAGGATGCTAGCGGAACCGGGAGACTCGCTGGAGGGAGGGTGGTCGACCAGCTCATGCAGCTGCAGGCCCAGAGTGCCTCCTGTCTCACCTCCACCCTCAGGAGCTCTGTCTTCAAGGGTTAGCTCACTGGAGGTGGTGACGCCACCTTCACCTCCCAGGGCCGTAGGGAGACAAGCTGAGACGACGTGACGTGACAGCACTGTCGCGGCCGTTCGCGCTGTACAGTGTTACTGCTGCTGTTTCCACGGACCCGCTGCCTGGCTTTCAGGAGCTGCCTCCTGCTGTCTGTCCGAGTCATGCTCCTCCGACCTTAGAATGTCGCGTAGAGACTTCTGGTGTCTGCAACCTCGCCCAGCTTTTTTAGATTTTAAAATTTTTTGAGAGGTTTTTGCTATAGGGCACATGTACTTGCCAGACAGAGACAGAGAGGAAAAGTGAGAGATCACCCCCTCCTCCCAAGAGGGATGGCCACGCCACAGTCCATTCTCCTCTGGGATCTTGGGCATGCACGCACATACGCCTGCTTTGATTTCCAAGCTCCCAGGTCCAGGACTCGAATCGCGGAGTTGGCCCTGCGGGGTCCGGGGCCTTGACTTCCATACCACCTGCTGGCCCGATTATTGTTAATGGCCAGAGAGCAGGCACTCGCCAGAGAGACAGAGAGAAGAAGCAGAAAGCACCCTGCAATGGCCG
>NW_006160231.1:4071-5822 GCF_000334495.1 Tupaia belangeri chinensis
GGGTCTCTGTGCAGAGAATGGCGACCTGGCAGGGGCAGCTTGGAGCTGCACCGCCCCCTTAGCCGTCTCCTGTGATTTAGCCATGATCATGGTCCCTGGGCTCCCTGGTTTCTTCCTAGGATTTTAGGCCAAGAGTGGACAGAAGAAGACACCCCCTCCCACGTTCCTCTAAGAACAACTCAGTGTACTTAGGATGAGTTCCTGCTAAGAAGGTGTTTTCACACCAAATGTTGACAACAGTACTCTCTACAATACCGGGAAGACCGGTACTGCTTCCAGTTCGCACAGGAAGCCAGCAAGGAGCAAGTGAAAGAATTTGCTTATGAAAGCAGGACGGTCTGACTTGGGACCAGCAGATGGAAGAATGGTTATATCACTGGATTCCCACATTGTTGACCACAGTTCGAGTCCTGCTTCAAGTCCCAGGCCTGGCAGCTTAAACTCATGCCAGGCGTGTGGTGGATAAGAGCACTGAATTCCCACATGGCCAACCATGGTTCAAGTCCCGGACCTGGTGGCTTGCTTTCTCACTTTCTCTCTCTCTCTCTCATCAAATAAAGAAAAAAAAATAACAATAACAAATGGAAATAAATAAATAATTATTTAAAAAAAAAGAAAGAAAGAACGAAAGCAGGAGGGCTTGAACCCGTAGGTGACACAGTGGTTAAGGGTCTGGACTCCCGCACGGTTGGCCACGGTTTGCATCCTGGATCTGGCAGCTGGGAAATTGGGCATGTATACATGCCAATCCCAGGAGCAGAGTGGAAGGCATCATGGCGTGGCCACCCTGGGGGTGATACCGGAGACTGGGTGGGAGGAGAGCTGGGAGGGCGGTGGGAGGGGTTCAGGGAAGAGATTACTTAAGGATGTAAGAACATCAAATTCTCTGTTGAAAATGATGCGGATGGTGAGATCCTTATCTGTCAGGGGCTGCACACACATCGAACAACCACCCAGTGTGGTATAATGACTAAATGCGAGTAAGAAACCATAAAATAAAAAATATATATTCAATAGTCAGAAGGAAAGATCTAAAATCTTGTGAGGGATAAGGGAAACAAACCAACACAAATACATCAGAGCGCCTGAGCTTCCTGTCAGCCAAAGTAAAAACGGGCAAGGTGGAACAGACCCAACATGCCAACCGCAGTGTGAACCCCCCCCCCCAGCCTGGTCAGCCTGACACGTGCAGGCCAGCAGGAGTGCCCACGGTCTGAAGGGCTGGAGGACTGCAAGAAGAGTCCTGGGTGAGCCAGTGGAGGCGCGCTCTCCTCTCGCTCTCGCTCGGCATCAATGCTCCCATGATTAAAAAAAAAGACGAGAAATCGAAGGGGCAAGAGTCCAGGAATCGGGGAGCTGAGTTAAGAGCCCGGTTGGGTCAGGAAGACAAGGAGACATGGGTAGCGAGGTTCCTGCCCGCAGGCAGAATGGCCCAGACTCGCTGCCCGGCAGATTGTCAAGGACACAAGAAACGCGTCAGAGCAGAGTTCCAGGCCCCAGCTCCGAGAACCAATGGTTCTAGGCAAGGTCGGTGTCTCGCCCAACAAGGTGTGTGCTCCCACCCTCCGCTGTGCTGGCCGTGGGCCAGTCCTGGCTGGGGGACGGGCCCCTTCAGGAAGGTGACTGTGCAGAGTGGGGGACGGTGACTACTGCGACAGTTCTCACCCAGGGAGAAGCCAGCTTCGCCTCCCATGCTGGGTCCGCCCGAGGGCTGGACGGGGACTGGCCTGAGCCCACCAGGGATCCAGAGC
>NW_006160231.1:14128-16812 GCF_000334495.1 Tupaia belangeri chinensis
GAGGCGAGGTTCCGGGGCTGTTTCAGACGAGGTGAACAGAATCCAGGATTTTCAGGTCGAATTTATTGACTCACACCAGTCCTGGAATTAGAGCTGAAAGAAGCCTTAAAAACCATCTGGTCTGGCATGCCATGAAGCCATCCTGAGAACAGCCTGCACTCAATCAGGCTGTTGGAGTCTGCACTGACTCACCGGGACGGGATGCGGCCTGCCGCCCCTGGCTCCGTGCACGGCTCCTCATGGGCAAGCGCGTTTAACAATGCCCGCCTTGTGAAATGGCGAGAGGTAAATGAGTCACACGGAAGCGCCCAGAGGTGTCCGCACACGAGAGAAGGCGTCGGCTTCCAGCAGCTCGTACTTGTGGGCAGAAACCTAAGCGCTCCACCAACTGCACTATGCAAAGCAAAACGCATGAACCTTAAAATACTTGCATGGGGCCAGCAGGTGGCGCACTGGCTATGTCACTGGACTGCCATGTAGTCGACCACGGTTTGAGTCCTGGACCCAGCTGCTTAAAACTCACACCGGGCACATGTGTGTATGTACCCAAAATCCCGAGGGAGAACGGAAAAGGGATTGTAGCTTGGCCACTCCCACGGGGGGTGATTTCTCACTTTCTGTCTCTCTGGTGAGCGCACACCCCCTGTAGCAAAAATCGCTCTAAAAAATAAAAAAAATATGTGTATCAGCAAAATGTTATAGGAAAAGGAGTCTGGTTTGAGCAGAAAGGCTTTGTGGAGAAAATAATATTTGAATAGAGGTTTTCTTTCTTGTTAAATCATCACTTTGGAAGATCAAGGAATTTCCGGCTAAGAAAACCAGCAAGGACCGAAAGATCCGCCATTATCTGCTGGTTGTAGGACTACTGAGGAGGGAAAGGGGCTGGAGTCCGATTCTGGACACCCTCGACTGCCAGGAAAAGGAATGTGAGCCACTGATTCCACAGGGACCCGCCCCCGAAGGTTTCAGCAGGGTGCAGTGTTTGACCAACTTGCATTTTTGGTCTTTATTTTGGTGGTGGTATATGTTAGGTTGTCGGGGAAGTCACGACAGATGTTCCTGTTTTTCTATGCACACATGCGTCACGGCTTTCCTGACATGCAATACAATGGGTCAGGGACAGACACTGGGGTGAAGCAGGCATGACCCCATCTTGGAGGAACACGTCCAAAAGTGGGGACTGAAGCAGGAGCAATTCCATCTTGGAGGAGCGCCTCCATTATAAACTGTTCGATTCCTACGACTGGAAACTTGCCCGCTCCTCTGTGCTGGAAACTTGCCCGCTCCGCTGTGCCTGAGAGTAAACAGAGTAATTAGCATTCCTATTGTCATTAACCCCCACTCCTCCTAACTGCCCTAAAATGCTCCTTAGTGATATAATCGTCAGCCAGACCCTTGCCCTGAGCCATGAAGACCATAAAAATTCTATTGTGTTTAGGCAGAGACGGAACCTACCCTGCAGGAGGATTAACCTGCTTTTCTGGCTTCTGCCTTCACATTGATAAAACCCTACCCCTACCCTTCTCCCCATCTGAGCCCACTACACCTTACCCTCTGAGTCCTAGCGTCATCCCGGACACGATTGTGCATTTTTGGCCTATATGAGCTCCGTTCCCTTTTCACTTGGGGCTGCGGGGTTTTGAGAGACATGAGTCCCCCCATATGCCGCCAGCTTAATCAATAAACTCCAATAAATGTGGCTATGTCTGGATGTCCTCGTTTCTTGCTGAGTAGACTGTAATAGGGCAGTTCTAAGAGGCCGAGGCCGCGATGTGAAATAGAAGACAGGGGGTACAGGGCAGAAGAGGGGGAAGCAGGAGGTGAGGACTGGTCCGGAGGTGCCTGAGCTCAGGAAGGGGCAGGGCAGTTCGAGGTGTCTTACGCTGCTGCCCTGGCCAGCTAGGTCAGGGGTGCCAGCTAAGACCGGGAGCGCCGTCTGGGCACCTGGAGAGGCGGGAGGTGCTGGGCAGGCGGCCGAAGACTGCTCTAAGGGGAGCCAGGCTCACAGGTGAAGCTTTGTCCCTGTGTGGGTGGGAGCGCACGCACAAACAGGACTGGGCAATCGTAGGCAGAAAGCAGGTTGAGAAGTGAGCAGAGAACCCACAGGTACGAGAAGCAATGGAAGGAGGGGCAGTGAGTGAGTGCGGGACAGGAAGCAGGAAGGCTCTTCTGCTGACCTCGCTGCGCAGCGTGGGCAGATGGTACCTCCGTACAGGTTACGTCCAGAGCCCAGACTGTGCTGTTGGCCGGGCGGAAACTGTGTCCACACTGTGCCCGCAGTCACTTAGGGCCACACATGACGACCAGGCACTGAAATGTGACACCCGAGGAGCTGAATTTTCCACTGACACCCAAGCCCCTGGACTTTTTTGTTGTTGAGATTTTTGGTATGGGGTGCATGCACTTGCGAGAGACAGAAAGCAAGAATCAGCCCCCAATTAATAGTAACAGTCCCTTCTCCATCCTCTTCTTGGGATCTTGGGCATGCACACACGCGCTCAGCATGAACTGCAAGCCTCCAGGTCCAGGACTCTAACTGCTGCCGACCACGTGGGGAGCCCAGCGACATAACCATTAGCCACTTGCTGGTCCCAAGCCCCTGGATTTTTTAGTAGTTTAAAAATCAGGGGTGGCGATGTGATCACCACTGACGGTCAGAATACTTTTTCTTTTGTACTTTTATT
>NW_006160231.1:17322-24317 GCF_000334495.1 Tupaia belangeri chinensis
CCCCTGGGGGGTGATTTCTCGCTTTCTGTCTCTGTCTCTCTCTGTCTGTCTGGCGAGCGCACGCGCCCTATAGCGAAAACCTCTCAAAAAAAAAAAAAGTTTATTTAACTTTATTATTTTCCAGTTTGGTCAAAGGGAAAGTGAGAAAGCAAGCCACCTTTCTCACTGCCAAGGAAAGGAATCTGAGCCACTGATTCCACAGGGAACCGCCCCCAATGATGTCAGGAGGGTAAACTGTTTGACTAACTTGCATTTTTGGTCTTTATTTTGGTGGTAGTATATGTTAGGGTTGTCGGAAAAGTCATGATGTATTTTCCCAACATGAAAATACGGGAATAGAACCTGCATTTTATATGCGGGTCCAGGAATAGAACCGCAGCCAGCCATGTGGGAGTCCTGCGCCTCAACCACCATGTCAACTGCTGGTGCCCAGAACCTAAGGTTTTTAAATAAAGATTTACTTACTTTTAATTTTATTTATTATCATTATTTCTCAATTTTGACGGGGAAGTGGGGGGGTGGGAGAGTAAGAAAACAAGCTCCCAGGTTCAGGACTTGAACCGTGGTCGGCCATGTGGGAGTCCAGCACCTCAACCACTATGCCACCTGGATACCAGTTAAAGCTTTTATAGGCACTCAATACAAGATAGTCAGAAACTTTAGAACGAGTACCCTTTTGCATGGGTACTAATTCAACGGATTAACTGGAGTGAATTGGTTGAAAGCACGGACATTGAGTTCCTGAGAACCTTTAACAAAGTATTCATTGAATATATATAGGGGTGGGAGGCGATCAGCGGCACGGTGGTGAAGGTGGCTGGATTCCACACGGCTGACTGCATAGTTCGAGTCTTGGACCCGGTGGAGGGTGCGTGTGCATGCATGCCCCAAATCCTGAGAGAACGGAGAAGGGATTGTAGAGTGGCTGTCCCCCCCGGGAGGTGCCTTCTCACTTTATCTCTCCGTCTCTCTCTGGTAGGCGTGCACATTCTATAACAAATCTGATAAATAAAACTTAGAAGGGGTCTTCAAAAATTCATGGAAAATGTATATTATGAAAAAACTATGCATGGACTTCAAAACTTTTGCAATTCTGAAGTCCCCTCTACTTCACCGTGACCACCCACAACAGGGCCACCAACTGCCCTCCCACCCCCCTCCTGTTGTCAGGGCAAGTGCTTCACTTAGAGACCGTGCCCTGGCACGCAGGCTGCAGGACGCACAGCTCACTAGATGTGATTCCTGACACCTGGGGCCCTGTCCCCGGCACCGAACCAGCTCCACTGCTGCCCCTTCCCAGGCGTCATGCCATCGCTGGACATTGAGAGCCAGGGCCCCAGTGCCCCAGAGTCACTCAAGGACATTTCCCCCAGAGGAACTATTTTAAACGCCACGAGTTTTACAAAATCCAAAATAATTTTATTCACTTTTTCAGATTTTTGCTTCCACAAGGTGTTCTGCAAACATGCTAAGGCGACAGAATGTCTAGTTGGTCACGACATGCAACGCTGACCATTCCACTGATGACAGCAGCGACCACGCCCACCTGAGCTACTGGCCCCACAGCACGAAGCGGGTTTGCGGGAACACACCGAACCACACGGCCATCAGCAACCTGAGGTAGGTCTCTTTACAGTACAAAAAACTTCTACGCCAGTGTGAGACACTGATTAGCAAGAGCTGCTTGAAGTCGCAGACTTTGGAGAGAAAGAGACTGTGTGACAACTGCGGTGAGGAGAACAGACTCACGACACCCTGAACCCTGTCACGGACTGTGGAGGCGTGGGGACAGGCAAATGAAAAAGTACCCCCGGAAGCAGCAGCAGTGGGCTCCAGTCTCGGACCGACAGGCCTGGGAGCCCGAGCGCGCTGTGCGGGGACCAGCGGGAGGAACCTGAGGCAGTGGGGCCCGGTGGAGGGACTGATTCCTGTTCAGGAACAGCAAAGGGAGGAGGGCAGGCGCGCACCCCCTTCCCCGTCTCGGAGGAACGCCTGGCTCATCCCTGCTGGACGGAGTGGAAGGGCTGAGGCTCGGCCCACGGGCGCTCCCCTGACGGCAACAGTAAGTGACAACAGGACAGAAAGCGGGAGCCCTGAGAGTTCACGGCGCTCTGCTGCCCCCCGGCCACCCCGGGAGCGCTGTGGGGGCAGCAGAGGGGCCGCCGGAGGGCCCGCTGTGCCACGTCCTGCTCTGGACACCCAGGACACCCGGCACCGAGGACTGGCCAGCTGGGGAGTGAGTGGTGCCCGTCCACACCCTCACAGCGAAGCCAGACCTCGAGGACAGCACACGGTACAAAACGATAGAAAGGGGTGTGCACTGCTATTAGCACAGTGCTCGTTTTAATATAAAATAAACGGCTTACATTTCCACTGTAAATATAGGCTATGTACAGGAGTATATAGATATAGCTACACGTATAAAGCTTCATTATAGGCCTCTGATACATTTATAATAACGGCTCCCTGAACCTTTTAGAGTGCAATTAAGAACAAAAACTAGATTTTGTTTACATGAATATGGAATAAATACAATAATCAAAATAGGCTTCTCCCTAAAAGTGAAACACACAAGCCAATCCTGAACTGCTGTGCGGAGATAAAACCGGGAGAGGCGAGGTTCCGGCAGGACAGACGAGGGGCCCGCCCCAGGCAGGGAATGGCAATGCTCCAGAAGAAAGACTCCGCCAGCAGGCAGGGGTCAGCCCTTGACAGCAACCTTGTTCTCCGCAGCAGCAAACATGGCATAGAACCGGGAGCTGTCATTGGACAGGAGGACCGATGGGGTGTCAAACTCCACCACCTGCAGGAGAGAGACAGTGTCAGGATGTGGGCCCGGGACGCTCGGCGTCTCAGGCTTACTGCTCGGGAGCGGAGTAAACCCCAAAGCTCCAAGAACAGAATTGGGACGACGCGACTGGCCCTGCCAGCCACGTTACTTTACTAACCAGGGTGGAAGGGACAGGTCAGGGAGAAAGACCTTCAGATCTCCTCCACATAAGTTCCACTCCTTCAGCCTTGGAAGTAACCTGTCTACGAGGGTCCATAAATCTATAAACTGCAGGGGGAGCAGCTGCAGCGCCGGTCAGGGGCACACCAGACACATCCACCCCTGCAGGTGGAGGAGGAGGAGCTCTGGAGGCCTGGTCGGCAGGGGAGAAGAGGAAGGGACCACCCAGTCAGCTGTCCCTCCCCGTGACGAGCGTCCACGCAGCCGCTGGAGATCACACTGCAGCGGAAGATGGAACAACATGCTGGCAGGCCCTGCCTCCCTGGACGGGCTGCGAGCTCACACTCCCTTTGCCTTGCCGGCTGCCGTAGCCACAGGGCAAAGGCATGAGGCACAGCGTTGGCCAAGGAGGTGTGAGGACAAGTCTCCTGGTGCTTAGGAAAGGGTATCCATCTTTGGGCGAGGCTGCGGCCACAGTGCTGGGTGCTAGAGCAGCGCCAGGAGGGCAAGGGGAAGCACGGGCTGGGAGTGACATGGAGCCGTCCCGGAGCTGCAGGGAAACAGCCCCCACCCTCCCGCACACAGGAAGACAAGCCCTAGTCTGAGCCTCTCCTGTTCTGGCGCACCCGTGTACACAGGGGGCACCCCACCTGTGGCAGCCTGTGAGTAAAGATGCCCGAGAAAAACTGTCGGGGGGAGGGCAAGCAACTTGTGAACTTGTCTTTGGCTTTATGTTCTTATGGTGCCCTTTTTTTTTTTTTTTTTTAAGGTTTTCTTAGAGTTACAAGGACATTTTGATTATTGAGAAAAAAATTAAGCAAAGGAAAGGATAAACTCCTTATAAAGAGCCAATCACCAACTTTGTGGGGCCAGCAGGTGGCGTGGTGGTTGGGGATGCTGGACTCCCACATGGCTAACCATGGCTTGGGTCCTGGACTAGGCAGCTTGCTTTCTCTCTCTCTCTCTGGTCAAATTAAATAAAGTTAATAAAAGAATTCTTAAAAATAAGTAAGTAGATAAATAAATAAAAATAAAACAACTTTGAGCCACCCAGAGAAATGAAGTGGTTTGGATTTGTGTGTTTAAGTGAAAATGTCGGGGCCAGCAGGTGGTGTGGTGGTTAAGGGTGCTGGGCTCCCACATGGACAACCTTGGTTCGAGTCCTGGACCTGGCAGCTTCTTTTCTCACTTCTGTCTCTCCCTCACTCTGTCTCTCTCTCTCTGGTCAAAATTAAAACAAAGTATAAATGAATGAATGAGAGACTGTCCCTCGGGCCAGCAGGTGGTGTGGCAGTTAAGTCACTGGACTCCCACAGGCTGAGTCCCAGACCTCCCTGCATCTCACGTATAATAGGATCTCTAAACATTTAGGACAAAACAAGGAAAACCGTAAAACAAACAAACAAAACCTGTTAAAATGATTTCAAGAGAAGAAAAACTATCATTATCCCTTATATCTCAGCCTAGCATCGAAGCCTGGGCGGAACCTGCCCTATTTAAAGGTTTCTCGATCTCTCTCCTCAGACAGAGACAGTGCGGTGTGGTGGTGAAGATCTCTCGCTTTGGAGTCACTGGTCTGACTTCGGTCGCGTCTTCCATTCCCTGGGGTCCCGAGACAGGCCAGGTTCCCCGAGCCTTAGTCTCCTCACCTGCAATGTCAAGTTAACATCTGTCACCTTGGTTTCTGTGATGACTGACTGGATGTTGAGGACAAAGCACTGATTACAGCGCCTGACGGGAATGCACTTCTGCTACAAGGGCAGCAGGGACGTGGCGGTTAAGGCGCGAGGCCCCCACCTATCCGGAAAGTTATTCTGGACCCAGGGCTTGAAAAATCATGCCGGACACATATGTGTGTGTGCGCCCAAAATCCTGAGAGAAGACTGGAGGAGAAGGGACTGCAGCGTGGCCACCTCCGCTCCCGGGGAGATTTCTTACTTTCCCTGTCACTGTCTCTCTCTGGCTAGTGCATGTCCCCTACAGCAAAAACCTAAGAACATTTTTTCTTAAGTAGTTACTGTGAAAATAGAAGACAAGCTATCCACTATAAGTGGCTTGTGATTTCCACCAAATCATTCATTTACGTTCATCCCAGGGACACAACGAGGTATCTGTCCAACATAAATTTACATAGTAGCTACTTCTGCAAAGAACCACAGCACTGCCGAGGACCTAAAGGTGAATGAGCCTTCTGAGGCTCACGGGGAGCCCTGAGGGACACAGGGCAGCACACGGTTACTGTGACGGCAGGCAGGAGAGAGCTACAGAAGAGATTCAGACACAGTTTAAGACAGCTGAGGCTGTCGGAGTGTCACAGAAACCGTGACATCTGAGCTGTATCTTTCTTCAGGAAAAGGCGGATTGTAAGCAGGGAGATGAGGGAAGAGAAAAGGGGAGAAGGACATTTTAGGTGGATGGAACTGTGAGTAAAGACAGGTGAAAAGCTCAGAGGATACGAGATTGTCTCCGGCTAATGGGAAACAGTGGGACATGAAGAAGGCTAGGCTTGGGGCAGACCTTGGGACAACAAGATAAGAACAGGATAACATCACTGCAAGACAGGGGTGGCTGGTCTCGGATGCCCGGGGCGATCCCGTGTATGTGAATGATTCACTAAGTACACATGTTCTTTGACCTAAGCCACAGTGCCACTGCTTACAAGCAACCGAAGAACAAATACTACAGCAAACTGGAATGTAATTGAGTGTGCTGACTCAGTGTTGACCCGGACAGCTGGGTCTCTCCCAACAGCAGCCAGAACAGCCCTGACGGCTCCTTATCTGCATGCCCCCAGAACTACGTGGAAGATGGCAATCAGCCCATCACTGCCAAGGACCTATTTCCTCCCACACAAGGCCACAAGCCAAGCCAAGGTCCCTGAGGACTCAGCACCTGTCCTTGGGCCAGCACCATGATACGGTCAGAGCCTAGCACCGTGTGCAGGCGGTGGGCAATCGTGAGCATGGTGCAGTCTGCGAACGCCTCTCGGATGGTCTCCTGGATCAGCAGGTCTGTCTCTGTGTCCATGGCAGCCGTGGCTTCATCTAAAATCAGAATCTGACAACAAGGAGAGAAGAAAGAGGGACCCGATCAATAATCTTTTCAGTGTTCTAGTTAATCTAGGCTTTACCAAAATGTAGCTCGTTATTTACATTTTATGCCATAGACAGCCAAGTATTGCTTAACGAGAAGGACCCATTCTAAGAAATGCACCGTTGGGCGACTTTGTCCTGCAGACACCAACGTGCACTCACACAGACCAAGATGGAACCGCCCACCACTCCCGGCCCCACGGACAGTCTGCTCCGCCATCACATGTGCAGCCTTCAAGGACGGAAAGGTCTCTATGCGGTGCGGGACTGTGTGGTTTTTCTAAGTAGACACGCACGTAAAATACCCTTTTCCTTAGATGTGATAGAATTTCAAACCTACGCTCTTGCCTTCATTTTGCAAACAGGAAAAGCACGTAATACTGCTCTACTGAAGTCCTTGCCTCTACCTGCTCTGTGACAGTAAACACGTCCACAGATTTTTTGGACCTCCCTTTTCCTGTCTATAAAAGCAGGGGGTTGGATTTGATAGCCTGTAAGTACTAATCTTGCAGTACTAATCTTTGCTCTGTCTATGGTTCGTCAGACCAACTCCTCACAGGCAGAAACAAAAGGCACCCTTGTGTACTGGAGGGCAGGAAAGTTCAAAACTAAGCCAAATCAAACCCCCAAACCCGAACCGTGTCAAGGAGGAAACATTTCTGGTCACACTCTTGAGAGTGCACCTCTGGACTCAAGAACCAGGAGCGCCCTGGGACCACAGTGCTGGCCTCAGGGGAGGCCACCCTTCAGCATCCCCTTCTCTGCTGCTCCCCTTCCCCCTCCCTGTAGCCCTCCACACCTCACCTTGCAGTGGCGGAGCAAGGCCCTTGCTATGCACAAGAGCTGCCGCTCCCCAACTGAGAAGTTCTCCCCATTCTCCATCACTTCGGATTCGAGTTCCAGAGGGAGTTGAGCGATCTAGGGAGAACCAGAGATGTGAAGGGTGAAACCTA